>NC_062992.1:3527648-3704833 GCF_023078275.1 Leguminivora glycinivorella | reverse complement strand
CATCTATACCTACTGAAAAACGTACGATACACGTGCAAGAAAATTCGTTACTCTTGTCAATTTGAAGTATTCCTTTCGGTCGTGTTTCTGGCATATCGGCAATATTGTTCTAACGTATTCTAGTAATAGCGTATTCTAACGACAAGAACTGATGGTAGAGGGTCTGATGCCTTGATGCTTAGATACAATGTTAACGCGACGGGTTTGGCTGTTTATTACAGGGATCAATTAAAAATAGCGCTGGCGGCGTTATGGTACGAATAGTTTGTCTACAGATTTACTTCTTTTGATATCAGGACATTTAGTGGCACAACTTTATATCTAACTGCTACACCGTGTGTTTATTGAATCCCGTTAACTTTAAAGGAAGATTCTTTAGTTAAAATACAATCAATTTATCTAAGAAACTCTATAGCGTCTTAACTCTTACGGTTATCGCATTATTAAAAAAATAAATTTTATTACTGAACACGTGTGTGGCATCCCTTACCACCAAGCTTACCACTTTCTAATGTTATTTGTTTTGGCATGTGCCGTCAAACACGGCGTGACTTTAATGTTATGATTAAGGCTCTCACACTAATTGACTCCATATTATGTATGGATATAAAAGAAAATAATTTATAAACTTGCAGATTTATGTGTTCTGCCTACCTTTTATGGGATACAGGTACTAATTGTATGAATTACGATGTGTACTAAGTGTACGACGCTTTGTCTTGTCTGTATTTTTCATCCGTATCAGTCAAAACCAAGCCCAACAAAAAATATTTCTTAGAAAATAAGCAAAAAAATCAAACGTTCATGATTCCCTTTTTCTCTGGACAGAACAAAGTTTCCTTATTCAACGAGCCCGGGGCACTTCGGAAAACCTTTCCCCCTTGTCCATTTGTGCTTTAGTTTTTAGAAAAAAATATTTAGTGATTTCTACCTAAGACGGTAGGTTGAAGAAGGGTTTTAAGTAACGTGAAGAGAACTGTTTTTTTTTAATTAATTAGAAATCTGAGATACTTTTGCCACTTTACCTAAGGATCGCGTTTGATCAAATATATAGAAACGAGGCGCATTCCTAGCACATAGTCTGGCTCGTGTAGGTGAACACATGTTGTGGCTTGTATGAGTGAGATATGACAGGTCGACTGTTCGCGTTTTTGATAGACGAGCGCTGTGAGGTAACCGAGGGGGGTGGGCGGCACTTTCAGCGGGGAGCGGGAGTGGCCATACTGTACGATAGTACTCCTTTATTATACTATGCGCTTTTTACTGAGATATTGGAATAGTTCCTATAAGGCCCTAGTTACCCTTCGGGTTCGGGGTCGGAAGTAGTCGCTTTCCTTAAACTAGTGGCTCTCAGTTACACGGTGTATATTTTCTATGTATATGTCTATATAAGTATGTATTTATCTATTTTGAGTATGTATATCGTCGCCTTGCACCTATGGTACAAGCTTTGGCTAAGAGAGTATCTGTGTAAGGTGTCTCCAATATTTATTTATTTATGCCAAGGAGAATGATGATATTGATGATGATGAATCTGATGGGTTAAATTGTGAAAGTAGGCGAGAGGCTGACAACCTGTCACTGCAATGTCAGATTTGGATTTCTATCAACCCCTTTTTGCCAAGAGTGGTACTGAAACTTAGTAGTTCATATGTCATGTGTTCTGCCTACCCCTTCATAGGATGCAGGATGCAGGCAGTGATTATATGTATGTATGTATATGTATAAATCAGGAATATTTTTATAGCTACATGGTCTATGGTACTGTTTATAAATAAATATTATATGAGACATGCTTACACAGATTGATTGAGTCCCACGGTAAGCTCAAAGAGGCTTGTGTTGCGCGTACTCAGACAACGATGACTCAGGAACAAATATCTGTGCTCATCAACTCATCACACACAATTAGTCAAACGCTACGTATTCAAACTAAATAAGGTTTTTTGCCAAAAAATCATTTTTGACCCAAGCTTTTATCGCCGACTGTACCTTTCTTTCCAACAACCATCTATTGCTCTCCGAGACGTTTCTAAAACACCACTCGAGCGAAGGATACGATGTTTCTGACCAGGTTCTCGCGATCGCTGCTCCGTATCGGATCAGCTCCATTGTCTCATGATTTACATCACCAAAATTTCAACTCAATCGGAAACAAAGAAATGGGTCAAATTTAGCTTCTACGTTTAGACAAACTAGCATACTAACAGAGGGAGCGAATTGAATAGCTTGTAAAAAAAATGCCCTTACCGGATTCGAATTCGAACCCAGGAGCTGCAGCTTAGCACGCAGAGTGCTACGCCAGGTGAACGTCGTCAGTGATTTACTAATATGGAATTACTATGCCAAGTACTGAGGAGTGACGTCACGGTCTATTCATTTCTCTTTATATCTAATTCTCTTGTGGCGTATTCAATTCAATAAGAGTTTTGAATGATTCACGGCTATTTCTCATTAAGACTTATAATAAATGACCGAGATATACCGTGATTACCTTTTTGATTTTTGTCGAGCTCGCGATATTTCGACGCAGTTGCATGCATCATGATCACGGAAAACTGACGAAGGCGGGTGGATGTTAATATCGGGAGCTCGACAAAAATCAAAAAGTGATAAAATTCATATAAGTTTTATTCAATTCAATGGTAATCATGTACATATTTCGTGCAGTTTTCCGCTAAAAAAAAACTTTGCACTAAAAGTACCAGGGTGACATAACCGCTGAGACAGTTAATGCTTAGCACCAGAGGCCGCAGCAGGCAGGCGCGGCGTTTAGGAAATTGTCGTTTTTATACGGCTTCCACCCTCATGGAGCGTTCCTGGGGATTGTCCAGTTCTGACTGATTCTTTCATAACATAACAAAGAATCTTGAAAATATACACGAGAAAGGGTGTAACATAAAGGAAATGAGTCTTTACAGAGTATTCTCATAAATATAATAGAAGAGTAAAATGATAATTATGTTTATTGTTGAGTAACTTATTGACAAACAAAAAATATTCAATAAAATAATTTGATTTGTTCCTAATGCAGTATAGATGGCAGCACCATCTCTCCTCGCTCTTCCTCGTAATCCTGCAAAGAGATTCATATCAGGAAGGTGCGAGCACTCAAATTGTTCGCCCTTGAGAGTTGTAGTCAAAAGGCGCCTGAGCCTTATCAAGTTATCAGAGATAACATAACATTAGAGAGAAATTTCGTCGGGTACCACGGCGGGCGTGTGGTCTGAGTGAATAGAGACGTTGAGCCGCGTAAGCTGAAGACCCGATTGGTTGATTTAACTCAAGCCGTACCAGTGGGCCTTGCCGTTTTTCTTTCGTGTACTTGTAATCTTCTATTTCAATTTATAATTTATATATATATATAGTAGTGTAACTATTTGAAAAAAAAAAGAATAAATCAAGAAATATTCAATAAAATAATTTGATTTGTTCCCACTAGATTTGTATTTATTGAGGTACCGTTACGTTTAGCACTAACCGAGAGTAGCGAAGTTGCAAAAGCATGAACTTTGCAAAAACACATACCGTGACTATTAGGACAAGTTGGAATAAAAACTTTGTAATAACCTAATCTATGAAAATTTAACTTATACATACATACATACATACAATCACGCCTGTATGTCCATAAAGGGAGTGAGGCAGAACACATGAAACTACTAAAGCTTCAGTGCACTCTTGGCAAATAAGGGGTTGAAAGAAAACGAAACTTGTGACATTGCAGTGACAGGATTGCCAAGCCTCTCGCCATACGCCACAATTCCAACCCATATCCCATAGTCGCCTTCTACGACACCCACAGGAAAGAAAGAGGGTGGTGAAATTCTTAACCCGTCACCACACGAGGCACAAAATTTAAATTTTGAAAAAACTTCGTTTCGACCGCGACATAGTAGACCGATTTTCATGCAAACATAGGCTAAGAACACTCCCGACTAACTCAGCTTTCAGATAAAAAAAAAACTAAAAATCTAAATCGGTTCATCTGTTCCAGAAGCTACAATGCCACAGACACACACACAGACAGACAGACACGTCAAACTTATAAATTATTACGCCCGTCGTTTTTGTATCGGGGGTCAAAAAATATTGTCAATTGGTCTACATACAACACCAACGCTCAATAATTAGCTACGACTAGCCAAGGCCTACGCTACGAAATTTTTGGGGAAATGCTACGAGCTGCGTCAGGCCTCTACGGCGTAGTGGAACTATAAAAATTTAAGCGTTTAGATAGAACAACAGCACAAGTGGGAACAAATCAAATTATTTTTAACAAATATTTTGATTTTGTGTTTTTATGTAGTCACACTACTATATATAAATTAAAAATCCGAAATAAGATGTCATATAATTATTAAAGAAAAAAATGTATTGCTAAAAGACGCCGTGGTTCGAATCCGGCCTTCACCACTGGTGGTGCTCAAATGTCATTTTTTCTTTAATATATATGACATCTTATTTCGACGTTTGAATAGAACTCAAAACTTGCACGAAAAGGTATGTATTCTTTTCTTTGTGTGTGTGCATGTTATGTTTCATTGTTTATGTATTTGTCAACCCCTATACACCGTGTTTGTATTGAATTTCGTTAACTTCAGCATATGTAGTTAGGTCCATTATAGGAAACAAAATAGCATTAGTTAGTCTCTCTACTTCGCATTTTTTTCTAATAAACACACCATACACCTGCGATAGATGTTACATTAGTTGCTGTTGAGAAACGAATTTAAGAAACGCACACTATGCCATTCTGTTTCCTATAATGGACCTAACTGTATGCTGTAGTTAACGGAATTCAATAAAAACACAGTGTATATTCATGTACATATAACAAACATTCATCATCACATTTAGAAATTTAAAGTATGTGAGATGTATTTATGACGTATGACTATGATTTAATTTTGTAAATGTACACCATCTTATCCGAAAAGATTTATAAAATTTCATAACATATTTGTGGCACTGAATCTTGACAAGTTTCATGTGCTCTGCATTTACCTTTGGGAAACAGGCGTGATTGTATGTATAATTCACGATGAGATACCTTTTCAAAGGCTAGCTACTGCATCATTAATATACATAACATAATGCATAATTACAATACAATAATCCAATCTAGAACGCCTAAACATATACTTTATATAATTATACATATATACTCACAGTTGAGCTAAATTAGTCCTGATAATGTTTGTAATAAGCGGCCTGTAGGGACCAGGGGTTGAGGACACCTGATATAGTAATTATATGTTAGCTATATAGCTATATATCTATTTTAATGTTAATGTTACTGGCAGTGAAGGAAATTTGGGCGTTTGTGTAATGACTAATATTTTCATTAAATTATTGAAAGGAAATACATTAAAACCTTGGGTAGGTCGATATTATCGATACCGCTATTAAAATAAAATAAAAAACAAATTAATTAAAAAAAAAACTGATATAGGTATTGGGCGGACTTCCATTAAACATGGCTAAGAACACAACTGAGTAATTCAGCTTTCAAACAAAAAAAAACTAAATCTAAAGCCGTTCAGGAGCTTCATGATGCCATAGACATACACAGATATACACGTCAAATTTATAACACCCTGTCGTTTTTACATCGGGGGTTAAAAATGGTAGTGCCCTTATAACTTTATACATTCTTTAATGAATCGCGTAAAATAAAATACATATATTACGAGTCAAATGAAAAAATGAACGTGTGGTGATAGGTCTCTTGACAAACCTTTTCTCCCGTGGGAGTCGTATAGGCTTGTGTCGTTCACGAACTATGAACTGTTAGGAAAAAAATCCCATCAATGACCGAAATGAACTGAATCTTTCCGTGGTCTGAGAATCGGTCTTTGCTCATTTAGTTCAGTATAGGATCGGCGAGCGCGAGCGGTTTGGATCGAGAACGAATGTGTGACTGCGCCGACCGAGAGCGAGAGCTACTTAGCAGAGCAACAAAAAAAGTCAAGTTTTCATATTAAACTTCGGTTACTTACAACCTTTCGTCCCGGAATGTTACTATCTGTGGACTATTCGTATCATTTTGACACTATTCGGTCCCATTCGTTCTGATCTTTCCGACCGCAAGTGGTCGCTGGTCTGGCTGAACTAAATGAGCAAAAGACCTAAAAGAGCGAACTAGTTCGTGGGAGCGATTGAACGAGATCGGAGCGCTCTGATCAACGAACGAAACGGCACAAGCCTAGAGTCGTAGAAGTCGACTGTAGGATATTGGTTCCATTTGTGGTGTTGACGATGGACTGGCAACTTGTAACTGCAATTCGGTTTTCTTTCAATCCCTTAATTTCCAAGTATTGTACTGAAACTTGAGCAGTTTCATGTGCTCTGCCCACCTCGTTTGGGAATAAAGGCGTGAGTTTATATATGTACACTATGTACAGGCGCGATCTACCTACATTAGATATTTTCTAGCTAGCTCAAAATAATTAAGGTATAGCGGGACAAATCTCGACTGGGGCAAATGTAACTGGTCAATTTTTTCCATGTTTTACAATGTTTGCATTATTAAATAGAGTGTCCACCAGTTATATATGGTAGGCGTGTTCAGTGGATACATGTAGAACTCAAAATCATAGTGAAATAATAGAAAAAATGGATTAGTGTCAATTGCCCCCAGTCTAGATTTGCCCCACTTGTACTTTATCACCAAATAGATAATCCTACTTCCCACAAGTGCCAGCAACATAAGATCTACACATATACGTATACGAAGTAGGCACTTATATGTGTATTCGATATAGGGTAGTTTGTGCCGCGAGAGCAAACACGACATCTCGCCGGCACGCATCCCTCTTGATTATGTTTTCCTGGTATTCTGGTAGTGATATACCAGAGGCAGCTTCCTCTTTATTCCCAGTGGGTCTACTTTTTATATCTTGCTTAATATATAAAGATACTGCGTGCATGCACAAAAGTATACACCTACAATAGACTTGTCGTGTCTTGACATCTTAACAGCGAAAAAGTAACGACTTTTAATATTGACATATTAACGAAATTATACACATACATCATCATCTGAATTATGTCACTTTGATATGTCAATTTCCAAAATTAAGTTACTTCAACAAAAACGTCACTTTTGTAATTGACATCCGATCCAAATCGTGTTTAGAGCTAATATTCAACGTTTTTTGAATAATATAGTATTTTTTTCTTGGCCTATTTGAGGGGCCCACTGCTGGGCAAAGGCCTCTCCCCTGGCTCTCCATAAAATCTATAATGCCATATGAATTTATAAAAATCTAATAAGTCAAATCAAAGTTAGTAAAGTGAATCTAACTTTAGTGGTACACTCGCCAAACCAAAAACTGAAATTTGAAGGCAAGTAACTCTGTATTATATTTAATTATAGGGGTAATAGAGGCTTTAATTATTACGTGAACACAATTTCAGTCTATGGAATCACGCTTACATATGAGCTTACGATATAATATGGTGTAGCTATGTGTGTAAATCATCCCACAGTAGCCTGTTTGACGCGTGTGTGTCTGTAATTACATCATTATCTCTTTATAACTATGTATCCCTGGTATTGGTATATGGAACAGATATATATCTATAGGTATTATGGATATTGACTTATTAGGCATGTATATGGGCTCTCTTGACTTGAATTAGTTGAGAATGTGACCTCTTCACATTTTAGTTATGATTTGAAAATAGAACATCTACTAGGAATTTTTGACTTTTAGGATACTTTGACCAGCGTACACATACACACATTCGGCATAAAAAGGTACCTAAGTATTTTTTGTTCTAGTAATTCATCGTCTCGTCAACTGTGTATGTTCTAAAGAGTATCTCACGCTCTATTTAAGTCATATTATGTATTATATATAAGACTGAGGAAGTTAATCCTAATTTTATACTTAGCTATAGCTACTTCCTTAAGGAATATTGGGTAGCCTGATTTGCCGTAAGCGATTTTCCGTCCGTTATTTAATATTATGCATTTTGAAGGCACACGTATGAATTGGTTAAGTTAAGAATTAAGAATGCGCAGCGATTCTAAGTTGTAAACAAGTTAGTTGATTAGTTATAGCGATCGGCGCCTGCTGAATTTTTAGTCGCATTAGCTACTGCAGAGTCAGCGTGGTGAACGCTAACCGGGGCAGTACACATAGGTACATTATCTGCAAGCGATACATTTTTTTTCCGAATCGATTGTGCCCACATTGGGCTCAGAATGTGCGTGTGTTTCAACTGTTTCAAGTGTCATTGATGCAATTCGGTGTGGGTCGGGGGCGTGGGGCTGGCCGGACACCGGCGCCGAACGCCGCGCCAGTTCGCGACTACTCTCCGACTCGAGCACACGCTCGTCGCAATTTTATTCTCGACAACTTGCCGAAACTCGAGCTGCGAAAACTAAACGCTAAACAGACATTTTTGTGAACTATAAAGGTTTGTCACAGTGCTTCAATTGCATTTCGGATAATAATTGCGTGTGGAAAAAAGTTGCAATTAGGTGGACGGCGCGCGAAGTTTATCATCTTGACATTCTAGTTTTTGCTCAAGTACAGGTTTGCATAAGACAGGAATGGTCATAGGAACTCGCGATGAGTAAGTGGGCCTTGGTGTTAGTACGTGGCTGTAAAAAATCGCAATTAGCCCATCGGCTGTCGTGTCGCTAAGTTTCCTTTGTTACTCGACTCGGAAAAGGCATTGTTATTGTGAATTTATTAGCCTGTTGATGGCTAGGCCGCTCGTGTATCAAGCGATTTGGATTATTTCAGTTATTTTCCGAGTTTTCTCGTTTGATTTTCCTTCTTCTCGTTAGTTGAAGGTCTGCCGCGCTTTGGAAGTGGAAAATTCAAGGCAGACATCATGGTTTCTGACAGTTTTCTGTAATGACATAAGTAATTATTTAATTATTTACCTGTAGGTACCAGGCATGCAGAGTCGTGTAGAAGTTAGTACACCGAGTGCAGCGAAGTTTGAAAGTAATTTTGGAGTGCAAACGCGCGTCGAACTAATCGCATCGTTCACGGTCCTTAGCTCGCTGATAACACCGTACCAGCGCCTGTTGCTCTAGTAACGAGATTTGATTTTAAAATGCACTTTTATTGCGATTTACCTGACCTACTTTATGTTACATTACATATTGGTTAACTGTGTGAGAACGCAACTAGGGAAGTAATCAAATAGTTTTAAGATTATTTTTAAGCTAGACTTATAAAAGCCTCTTGACTCACTCTATTTAAAGAAACCGCATCAAAATCCGTTGCATAGTTTTAAAACTCTGAGCATACATACGGACAGAAACACACACCGGGAAGAGACTTTGTTTTATACTAACATGTACCTAGTAGAATTTTTGACTGCCGCGTCGGTCGGGTGGCCTGCGCGGTCGTAAGCTGCCCTGTAGGCCTAGCACATGATGGCCGCGAGAGTATGTCGCCGCGAGATAGATCACATGTCTTCTTCTACCTGTATCACTGGCATAAGGACGGATAGTCTATCTCGCGGCGACATACTCTCGCGGCAATCCTGTGCTAACCCTGCTGGCCGCGTAAGCTGAAGAACCTGGGTTCTATTCTTTCTTTACTAATTATGTCATACTTTGCCCGCGGCTTCGGTCGCGTTAAATTCGAAAATTGCGGAATACAAACTTCCACCCCCCATTTTAGGGAAGTGGGGGGGTTAGAAAGAGACAAGCAGTCACCTATGTCTCTCTCCATCCCTTCAATTATCTCCATTTTAAAACTCACGTCAACTCGTCGCTCCGTTTTGCCGTGAAAGACGGACAAACAGATGCACACACTTTTCCATTTATAATATTAAGCATGGTTGTAAGAATTATTAGAGTGTGAAAAAATAAGGATCGAAACTCTAGTTTCCACGTGTCAATCGTAAAATAAAAGTAACCTCAAGGGTAGTAACCAAGGGTTGTAGAAGGATAATGAGCCCCCCCCCTCATCCCTCCGTGGTGGGAAATAAAACGGGCGGCCGACGGGGCTTAGACTGAGGACCATGTTCAATCATGAAGATTAGATATGAGTTTACTTTCAACCATATGGTTTAGGTTTAAGTTAATGCAGATTTTATTTATTCTTCTGCGCGGTGCGTTTTTTTTAGTCAGTTCTAATTATTTAAGTGCATTTGTATTACTTTTACTAAAGAAGCCGAGACGAACACGAAAAGGGAACCAAAAACTATCAGCCTGCAGATATTCGCCACTGTTCTCCGATTGACTGTCAGGCTGATATCTCACGGTAAACTGGTAGTCTGTGGGCTCTTTTAGAGGCATCACTCAAATACTATTAGATTGAATTTGACACAAATTCGGAGGATACCAGTATATTTTGAAAACGTAAATAGTTCGTGCTTTATAGACCCAGTGATAAATAAAGGCTTAGAAAAAAAACATACTTCGGAACCAGAAAGGTAAAAATATTATGGATGATGCTCGATTATACTAGGACCCATCTATTAATATTTTACAATTTTAAGACAAGTCATGCGAGGGATGTTGGCGAAATAATAAAAACCGAGGTTCTTAATATTTTGGCCCTAACGCGAGATCATTGCAACTTTACCACAGAATATATAATAGTACAAGTACAGAAGGCCCACTGCTTTGATGTTCACAAAATGCCGCCTTTTTAAATGCCTACAAAATTCTAACAAAGAAACGAGCCGCACGTGCGCAGCGTCGGACGATAGGGTTGCCTATGGATTAAAAGGAATTAATACTCAGATAAAATGTTATACTATTATAGTCAAGTTTTGGGTACTCTCTAGGTATATATACAGTATTCATATATTTTTGTTTAAGTCCCAACATCGCAAGCCTTATTGAACTTTTCCGTGGGACAATCAATAAAGTAAAATCCATAATCCTACGGACCAAATTGACAAGTAAGTGTGAACGAATGTTGCCACAGTTTGGCCAGTGTCGTTCTTATCGATATTAAAATTATTATTACATCGTAGATTTAAGGTGCACCCAGACGGGATACGGAACCCTCGGTGAGCGTGAGTCCGACACGCTCTTGGCCGGTTTTTTTCTGTGATTTCGACAGATCAAAAGGTCTGTAGACCGCTAATTAGAGATATTTTTTTTATTTCGAAGCAGCAATAATATTATTCGAAAATTATATAGATATTTATGATATACTTGCCATAGCGTGACAGATAATTTATTATTGTCGGACATGGTATTTTATTTTTTATCTACAGGCTCGGAAACCTTTTTATGTTTTAAAACTAGTGGGTAAAAATGCATGGTATCCATCCACTACCTCGAAGATACATAGAAGAAACCAAAATGTGTACCTCTTATTTGAAACTAATATACTTATTCTTGATTTAAACTTGTCTGTTGTATGTACTTTACAACTTGTCGATATATTGTTATCGACATATACGCTTCCCTATTTTAATTTTGCTGTTCCTGGTATCATTTTACCTGTCAGTCATTTGTCAATTTAGTCCGTAGGATTATGAATTTTACTTTAGTTTTAACTAAGCATTATTAGCCATTCCACACGCAGACATCCCATATGAACCTTAAAAAAGTATTTGCGACGTACAGTAACAACGGAAGTACGAACGTGCGTTCCGTGAGAACGCGCGCCACCCCTGAATCCTGATTAGGCCGCGAACTCGCGGCCGCCAGCATGTACTTGTAGCGCGGCGATGGAATCGCGGAGTGAGCCGCCCCTGACTTTACTACACATTTTGCTGTGACATCCTCTGGTTAGCTCGCGTGTTTAGTGGACACCTCAAGCACTAGTTAATAGTGCAAAACAAAGAAAATACTTCAATTACTTGAAATTTCCCGCAATCAGAAATACCCACCAGCCTTATATTCATTTTAGTTCCTACGACAGTAACATATCATTTTTAGGGTTCCGTAGTCAACTAGGAACCCTTATAGTTTCGCCATGTCTGTCTGTCCGTCCGTCCGTCCGTCCGTCCGTCCGTCCGTCCGTCCGTCCGTCCGTCCGTCCGTCCGTCCGCGGATAATCTCAGTAACCGTTAACACTAGAAAGCTGAAATTTGGTACCAATATGTATATCAGTCACGCCAACAAAGTGCAAAAATAAAAAATGGAAAAAAATGTTTTATTAGGGTACCCCCCTACATTTAAAGTGGGGGCTGATATTTTTTTTCATTCCAACCCCAACGTGTGATATATTGTTGGATAGGTATTTAAAAATGAATAAGGGTTTACTAAGATCGTTTTTTGATAATATTAATATTTTCGGAAATAATCGCTCCTAAAAAAAAAAAGTGTGTCCCCCCCCCTCTAACTTTTGAACCATATGTTTAAAAAATATGAAAAAAATCATAAAAGTAGAACTATATAAAGACTTTCTAGGAAAATTGTTTTGAACTTGATAGGTTTAGTAGTTTTTGAGAAAAATACGGAAAACTACGGAACCCTACACTGAGCGTGGCCCGACACGCTCTTGGCCGGTTTTTGATTTTTATAGTATCAGGCCGGTTATCCATACTTCACTATATATATAGTATAAAACAAAGTCGCTTTTTCTGTCCCTATGTATGCTTAAATCTTTAAAACTACGCAACGGATTTTGTTGCGGTTTTTTTAATAGATAGAGTGATTGTAGAGGAAGGTTTACATGTAGGTGTAGTACCCGTGCGAAGCCGGGGTGGGTCGCTAGTAATATTGGACGTATTTATGCAAAATGGAACCAATCCACGGATGAATAATTTTGAAAATCGATCTTTATTGATTAAACAAAGAAGTAAACATTTGAATGAAGATTTCATGTGGGTTGGTTCCATTTTGCATAAATACGTCCTATTATAAAATGGGAAAGTGCGTGTGCCTGTTTGTTTGTCCGTCTTTCACCGCAAAACGGAGCGACGGATTGACGTGATTTTAAGTGGACATAGTTAAAGGGATGGAGAGTAACATAGGCTACTTTTTATCTCTTTCTAAACCCCACTTCCTTAAAATGAGGGGTGGAAGTTTGTATGGAGCATTCAACAATTTTCGAATTTAACACGAGCGAAGCCGCGGGCAAAAGCTAGTAAACTTATAAACGGCACCGTGCCGAAACTGTTACTGGCCTTTGACCGCACGCGAGCACATTTTGATGCTTGTGGCTTCCTTGTGTGTATGGTCCTTATGCTTATTTGCACAAGGATAGTATAGCAAAAAGGATCCATCCTTTAAAAATGGCCGGTTATGCTTATAAACGGCACCGTGCCGAAACTGTTACTGGCCTTGCGGTTATCGCTGCAAGGCGGTGCAGTGACCGCACGCGAGCACATTTTGATGCTTGTGGCGTTCCTCCGTGTAGGGTCCTTATGCTTCATCTGATTGGACGTGAAGAATGAGGATTTAAGAGCCCTTGTCTTATCGAAAGCCACATTTTCGCCTTGAATAGTAACTTTCTTCCTAGACGCGGATAACCAATATTTTTAGGGTCCCTTGTAATGTTTGTTATAGTTTTTTTTTTTTTAAACATTTTCTTTATGGTGCTAAAATGGTAATCCGCTTCGGGCGCTTTGCCACAAATATAAAAAAAGTAAAAAAAACCGACCGTTGCGCTGAGTCCATTGAAAAACAAAACTTCATTGGAAATATTGTATTGTAACTGGTTCTCTTCTATTTTATACGCAGTGTTAGGATTTGATAGTTTGCCTAAACATAATACGAATAGTTTTTAAATGTTTTTCGTTTTGCGTACATTCATTTTTGAAACAAATGAGAAGGGGTCTAAAAAGCTCTTAAGCTCTTTTGCCAAATATTTAGATTTGTCAATAAAGTACCTATCTTTATCTTTTCACTATTGTCTTGCAAACACTTTTCGCATATTTCTGATTCGTATCTTGCTTCCCCTCTACGCTCTTGCTGTAAATATATAATTTTGCTACCTTCTAACAGAATCTACTATATTTATTGTATGAACATGACTATTATAAATCTGGTTCCGTGGTTCTTTCACCGTATTCATCGTCACTCGAATCATTTGGCCGCGTTTTGAAATAAAATGTAACTAAAAACACAAAATATATAATAGTACAAGTACAGAAGGCTCACTACTTTGATGTTCACAAAATGCCGCCATTCTAAATTCTTACCTACATTAACAAACGGACCGGACGCGAGCAGCCGACATTGTATTCTATTGCGCCGCGCGAAGGTCGTCACTACTGAATGGGCCGCGAACTCGCGGCCGCTGGTATGTACTTGTAGCGCGGCGATAGAATCGCGGAGTGAGCCGCCCCTGCTAAAAACACCAACCAACCGAAACTTGTGAACTTGTAATACGGAAATGAGAGTCTCCGGACACTCTAAGGTTTTTGCGTCATTTTTTACAAGTTGTAACTTACAAGTAATATTTTGATAAACAAAATCACGAATACACGTGTAAAAATATACTTGTAAAATAAAAAGATGTCACTTGTAACTTGTAGTTTACAAGTGAAGTTTTGATAAATACATTCTTGTAATAATGAATAATTTTACAGGCAAAATGCTTGTAATACAAGGCTTGTAAGTTTTGATAAACAGGGCATTGGTCTTTTTTATTTCAACCTGTATCCTTTTGTTAGATAACCCCCTGTACTCTGAGTACATGGATTTGAATTTTTAATGACCGATGACATTATTATTATTTTTCTTTGTTATATAATATTATTTGCTTTGTGATAATTTTATAATATTGTAACATTTGTAACTTAATGTATTAATTGTATTTAGCTTGGCATATGTATTTCTTTCTTTGTAATTGACGATCCCTTACTGGGAGACATAATCATTTTTATTTAGAATTTATTATGTAATTTTTAACGATCATGATGAGAAGATAAACATAATTTTGGCATGTAGGATTTTTTTATTATGAAATAAAGAAATCTATCTATCTATCTATCTATATCGATTTTCATTTAGATTAGAGTGTTGAATATCTACCATTTAAACTGCCTTTATAAGACATAGGTACTATTAAATTCAGCATAAAACGATTTCACATACTCAACGATCACTTGAGTCTCCATTGAATAGGTAAATAGGCCAAGAGCGTTCTCACATTTCTAGTAAACTTCGCATTGAAAACTTTAAACTGGTAAAACTAGTATTTTTACATGTTTAGGGCATCAAAGCTATTCAAAATATGGTCCTAAGTATTTCTATTGTAGATATAAAAAAGTCCGTAGTATAGTGGGGGAACCAAACGTTCTCTTCAATAGGTAATAAATAGGCCAAGAGCGTTCTCACATTCTAGTAAACTGGTAAAACGAGTATATAAGGGTATCAAAACTATTCAAACTATTTCTATTCTAGATAAAAAAAAACTGCATAGGTAAATAGGCCAACAGCGTCCTCACATTTTAGTAAACTTTGCATTAAAAACTTTAAACTGGTAAAACTAGTATTTATGTACACATTCAAACTATAGTGCTATTTTTATTCTCAATATTAAAAGGTCCATAGTATAGTGCAGAAAGCGAACATTTTCTTTAATAAATAGGCCAAGAGCGTTCAGCGAAAACTGGTAAAACAAGTATTTTTACATCTTTACGGCATCAAAACTATTCAAACTATAGTTTCTATTATAGAGATAGAAAAAAGGAAGCAAACAATACGAGGGGTTCATTGAAAAGTATTGAGCAAACAGGGGAGCCAGTGGGCAATGCACTCTACAAAAAGTATAGCTTCTCGAAAACGAGATGCGTTTGTAACGACCGTCGTTCCTGACCTTACGCAACTGAGAGCGGCTTGACCTCCCCTGACTTTCTGGGACGCGTTTTTATTTGAAATAATAAAACTGTTTATAGAATTCCAATAGAAGGATTTATTGTATTAGGATTATTGATGAAAAATTATTCTGTCAATTTCATGGAGATTGGTTTTTTTTCTTCTGTGGTCTAATCTGGAAAGCGATTTTTTTAAATATGTATATACATATATTATTTTTTAGTAGTAGATATGGTTACAAAAATGTAATTAAGTAAATATTAGGATTATTGATGAACTAAGGCAAAAAAATGTGTGAATTTAGAATTTATGACCTGGGTATTTTTTTCTTCGTATTTTAGTCATAGTAAAAAATGTTTTAAATATTTTTTTGTTGATTTGGGTATTTTATCTTTAATGATATTAGTAGACTAGATTTTCTTTTTAAAGTAGTTGCTTTTGGTATAGTCTGGTACTTACACCTAAAAAAGTGTAAGTAATAGAAGTCGAAAAAATATACTCCATAGGTATAGGTATGTATTTGTATATGATTGCAACTTTATTTTCCTAGCGTGATTATATCCAAACAAATAAATTAACATATATCAGTATGTTAATATGTACAGAAATGCAATAGGAGCCTCACACGATCCGGTTTCTTTTTAGAGTATCCCCACACTGAGATGTGGTCAACGAGCTAAATCGGCAGAACACTAATCGAGACCAAAGACAAAGTGCTGTGCAAACGACCAAATAAAACAAAAATGGCCGCCAAAAGAAAAGCTGGCGCCCTCCTTCAACATGTGCTGCCAAAGGTAATTTTTAAATTTTTTACTATTTTCAGCATCTACAATGCGTTTCTAAAATATGTTTTTGAGTTTTAAGATTTTTAAGAATACTTTTCTGTGATTGCGTAAATTTTACGGAAAACGACGTCACGGCATTGTGTCACCGAGAAGAAAAATGTGATATGTATTTTTGTACACTACTGTGAACTTGTGTCGCTTAACTTCAAACTTTGGGTAAATCCATTCTGCTTTAAGGACGGAAACGAAACGCCGCGAAAGGTAGTCTGGCTCTGTCGTGCCAATACGCAAGAGCGATACAGATAGATATCTACGAGCGTTTCGTTTCGTGAGCGTTTGTGCCATTCGGCTTCGTACCCTGGTCACTCTGGGCAAAAACGCGACTTTTAGTATCTCACGAGTGATTTAAGAACTGAGGACGAGTCAGGTTTCTGTAAGAAGACGGATCATTTTATTCTGGTGTCATCATAGAGGCTAAGAACCCAATGGCAAATTTAAAAGCGTTTTCACATCGTCCGATCCGATATAATCCTATTTTCTCAGTTGGATCCTTCCTAAATTACACCTGATGCTTATCCAAAATACGTGTTAGGTCCGGATTCTGCATAATTTCGATTCTCGGATTGTGATGTCCTAAAGTAAACCTTAGAAACTTAGTAAACCTTAAAACTCAGGGTAACGGAAACTATTCAAATTTGATAACCTGCATCTAACCGACCTGTATCTGACGACCGGTTTGACCTAGTCGGTAGTGATCCTGCCTGCTACGCCGCGGCCCTTGGTTCGAATCCTGGTAAGGGCATTTATTTGTGTGATGAGCACAGATATTTGTTCCTGAGTCATGGATGTTTTCTATGTATATAAGTATTTGTATATTATATATGTCGTTGGCTGAGTACCCATAACACAAGCCTACTTGAGCTTACCGTGGGACTCAGTCAATCTGTGTAAGAATGTCCTATTTATTTATTTATTTATCTAAGTCCAACACAGATATTATCGGAAGTGTCTCTCGGATTGATATAGATATACGGATAATGTGTAAACGCCTTAATACCAGTTCTCACTAAGCCTACAGCGCGGTAAAAATGATTGAGGGAATGTATAATGACATCCGTGGGTCCTGGTACCTACTTAGCCAACGTCACAATCTCTTACGCTTCGTAAGCGTATCGTAGCTAGCTCTCCCTATCGCTCTGTAGTGGCGTGACTAGGGTTGCAAAAAAACGGTTTTTTTTCTGGCTTGAAAAAAAAACATGAAAAAAAACCGTGAAAAAAAACAGTTTTTTTTCTAGAGTATGTTTTTTTTCTAAAGTAAGAAATCTCAAAATTTGCAAAGTAGTTAATACTTTTATACGGTTTTTTAGACTTAATGTTAACTATTAAACGAATTTAATCAAATAACTTTAATTTCTGGTCTTATAAACGCAACATTTACGAAATCTGTAGTTGGTAGTTATCACTATTTACTGTTGGAGACACCACCGCCTCTCTACACGCAGCATCGGGGATTCCCCAATAAACGTTTGTATACTGAATGTTAATTGAATTAAAATGTAAGTTATTTTTATTGAAATACGTTACAACTCACGAAAAACCGTTATTGTCGTATTATTTGGTCATCTGAAAAAAAACCATATTTAGAAAAAAAACCATGGTGCTCGGTTTTTTTTCATGTTTTTTTTTCACAATTCTGAAAAAAAAAACATTTGTTTTGTTTCTATTTACAACCCTAGGCGTGACAGAGACAGACTGCGTTTCTATGGCCACGTAGCGTCAACGATTGTCACTTCGGCTGGACCGGCTGGTATGTCTGCAGTTCGAAGTCACGATGACGTTTTAATGACTTTTATGGCTTGTATAAATGCTCCGACGACTCAGCTACGGAGAAACCGTTGGCATTTTTTTTACTTTATTCATTTGTTAATCTTATGTCTTCGGATGTATTACCGATGATCAGTCCATTTATTTTATATAATCCTTACGCGATTGGTACCTACTAAGTCATCTTGAACGCGATCCCAACATTGTATACGGGCCCAATTCTGTGGGCCTAGTGAAAAGGGGTATAACTCAAATTGACTCGGTGAAAAAGGTCACAAGTCCGAGATGGGACTTGTGACCTTTTTCACCGAGTCAATTTGAGTTATACCCTTTTTCACTAGGCCCACAGAATTTTAACTGAAATATGCCTACATCAACCACCTTCAAATACGACCTTCAAATCTTCAAGAAAAGAGCGTACCTACACCCATCTTAAAGGCCGGCAACGCACCTACAACACCTCTGGTGTTTCGGGTGTCCATGGGCGGTAGTAATCGCTTACCATCAGGCGACCTGTCTGCTCGTTTGCCTCCTACCCCATGAAAAAAACCGGCCAAGTGCGAGTCGGACTCGCGCACCGAGGGTTCCGTACAAACCTGCAAGGTTTACAATTATTAAAAAAATATATATTATGTGATGTAACTAAAAATTTATGGTTTTCGTAATTTTTCCTTTATCTATGCTATAAGACGTTGCTTCGTACCAAATTTCAAGATTCTGAGTTCACGGGAAGCACCCTGTAGGTTTTGATTCCCTTGCAAGTGTCGAAAATTTGCGGCATAAACGGCTGTATCTTTTGATTGCGTTGGCTTAGAAGTTTGATTTTTTCACAGCTTCAAGGGACAGTAGACCTGAGTAATTGATATAAATTTCAGCTTCATACCTCCACGCGTTCCTGAGAAAAAGGGTCTTGACAGACGGACGGACGGACGGACAGACGGACAACAAAGTGATCCTATAAGGGTTCCGTTTTTTCCTTTTGAGGTACGGAACCCTAAAAACATCAAATACAATTTCCACATGGAGCAGATTAAAGCAGTCTAAAACTATTTTTTTAATTTTTTTATTTAAACGCCTCATTTGACACTTAAGTTCGGTATGTCATAGTGGCATCAATCCCACATCATGGAAGCATTGTCTATGAGAAGTAATGTCATAAAAATTTCCAATAATTTTCGGATATTTTGAGAATGATCTCCAACTCCTACACTGCTAATCTTGACGCCTAATTTTAGAATTTCTAGTCTAGCATCTTACAAAAGCCTGTAAGCCTAGCATGTACGGAAACGTGGCACTGCAGGAAACCTCCAAATAGTTTCTATTTCTGTAGCGAAGCAGACGGCACGGCAGACGCGAAACGTCCAAGTTTCCTGTCCGTACTCTAGTCTCGAGCTCCAAATAGCCTCCACAGTGTTCCGTAGCTAGTGTCTAGTCGGCCGGATCCGGTATTTTACAGGGCAAAGTGAATTCAGTGACAGGTTTGCTAGTTTTTTGCGTGCAATGTGGTATTTTTGACGACCGGTCTGGCGCAGTCGGTAGTGACCCTGCCTGCTGCGCCGCGGTCCCGGGTTCGAATCCCGGTAAGGGCATTTATTTGTGTGATGAGCACAGATATTTGTTCCTTAGTCATGGATGTTTTCTATGTATATAAGTATTTATATATTATATATATCGTTGTCTGAGTACCCACAACACAAGCCTTCTTGAGCTTACCGTGGGCCTCAGTCAATCTGTGTAAGAATGTCCTATAATATTTATTTATTTATTTATTTTTGAACAAACGTTAAAACGTCCATCTCATTGTATAAATCTCATGTTTTATCTAAGTCGTTTGTCGTCGTCATACAGTAAAATGTGTTACAAATATTTTTAAATTAAAGAAAAAAAAATTCACATCTCCGGCAGGACTCGAACCTGCGACCTCTAGCTTTGCCGGAGCCAGCCGCGCTCGCTACTGCGGAGATGTGAATTTTTCCATTTTTACTTTAATTTAAAAATATGTAATATCGCTCGCAGACGTTTCTGCATGATAAAAAAACAAATTTTGTCTTACAAATCATAAATTTTTCGTTATTTTTTTTGTGTTCATTTCGCTTTTTTTGGTCGCATTTTACCTACGTGCTTCGCCCGCATAACCCGCCGTCACAATACTATATTTAAGTGTTTAAAATTAAACATACTTAATAAGACACGTATAAGATTTTTGACAACCCTTAATATATGTAGCAGGTAGTGCCATTAGAAGGGGGGCTGCTGTCAAAGCTCGGTTTTGTACGAAGTGTTCTATCTGTTAGTACTATTATTTAGTCTGTGGTACTTAGAGGAGGAGAAGTGGTACTTAGTTCTAACTACCCTAAGCCGGTGCGTGCCGGTGGGCTTCATGAAAATTAACTTGCTGGTACGAGCTTCGGGGAAATTAAGCCTTATGCTGGCAACTTCTGTGCTGTTCGTAAATTTCCCATACAGCTTATGGTTTTAATTTCTACCTATCCTATATACTTACTAAATATTCTATGACTGTGCTGTGTAGGTCATGTCTGGAAAGAAATATTTAATATACTTAAATACATACAATATAATTTTAGAACAAAACGGGACTTAATCGCGTAAACACTTACATTTATATTAGGCCCGACGTCGTGTCGTGAGTGTTGTGTGTAGGCAAAGTGACAACCCTAGCGCAAAAGTGAATAATCAAGAACAAGTGCGGGTAGTTCGAGAAACTCGCGCGGCTAGAAGATGTTGATGCAATTCCTCGCCAGTCTACCCGTGACCACGAACATAATGTGATGTTCGAAACGTCGGGCCTAATATAAATGTAAGTGTTTACGCGATTAAGTCCCGTTTTGTTCTAAAATTATGAGTGCAAATCGTGTTAGTCTAAATCAATATACATACAATATACATATTTAATAGTGTAGTTTTTGATATCTTCATATTGACACGCAAAGCATCACGGCCATTTTCGCGCAGTTAGGACAAAGCGTAAACGCTTTGAATAACAATCGAGTAACAAAGAAACTACTATTCGACTCATAACCAGTGTAATTGTAACCGCAGTCCTTTTGAAATGTAACATAATTGAAGATCAGGAGATACTGGTTATATACAGCCATGCAATGGAACAGACAGGCCAACTTGAACGTACAGTCGTCTCCATCAAATGTATTGGAGCTGCCATAGTTTTCAAAAATATCGGAACAAGCTCTTTTGTCAAGAGTTCATGTTCCTCTATATAATCCGCTATACTATTTTATTCCACGACAATGCTTAGTTTGCGGCAGTAAACGCGCCAAGCGTTATCAGCACTATACCTCTTCGCTACGGGTACACTACACCTGCCAGAGTTGTGGTCGTGTTTGCCGCTTCCGTATTGCCTTACACAGCCACGAAAAATGTTATCGCCCCACCTGAGACTGCTTGAATGGTCTGTTAGAGACGAAGGCCAATGATGATGAGGCCTATCCCGGCATTCTACCATGGCACAACACAGGTTGGAGTCCGTTTTGGCAACTAATGCCAAGATTTGGTGAAGACGACTGCCATTAAGACCTTTCAACGAAAAGGGTAAACTAGGGCCCTATTGGGATAAGTTTGGTTTCCTCACGATGTTTTTCTTCACCGAAAAGTGACTGGCAAATATGAGACAACATTATCTTTAGCAACATACTCAGCTAAGGCTGATATCATTTTGATATGAGTATAAGTACGTTCGAATCGCCTTGTTCGCTCCGATCAGACTGGCGTCGAAATCGCCGGCGCCGAAGTGACTTCCCGCCGGGCGGTTCGCCTTGCAATGGCCGCGTCTCGAATGACACGCGGCGGACGACAGACTAGGGAAGACATGCCTAGATTTTCCACTTATCATTTCGCTTACGCATAAAGACTGCTGACGTGTGCAAAAGAGAAGCATATGAACATCCCATGAGTGCAAAAGAGGCAGACTACAAATGAGAAAACGTGACCATTTTTGACATCCACAGCAGCCGCTACGCTAGCGGCCTACTCAATTTGAGGAACGGTGCAGTGGGTGATTCCCGTTTAGATGAAACAGTTAGAAAAGCAAATTATACACGTAATCATATATAATATTTCTGAATTTAGTACTTCCCAATGACACTTGAAATTGTTCCAGTTACGGTCACACTTTTGATATTTGACAGGTCTTTTTTGTCATGAGGACCTTAAAAACATTTTTTATAATAAACTCTGACGTGGTGAACTTCATATAGGTATATTACCTACTACAGTCTGTCAAACATACGTTGGCAACGTCTGACACCCTCGCCGATGCAAACGTTATATTAAACGTCTAACTTAGATGATCTTATGACAGTTTTGACGTTTACTAAACCTTTGCGAGGCTTTCAAATTCTTTGTCAACTTATCTTGTTCTTGACCCTTTTACTGAACGCTTCGCGTTTGACAAGTAGGAAAATATTGTATGGGATAATGAAATTGTTGTTTTTTTTTTATTAGCCTATATGGTGTCCCACTGCTGGGCAAAGGCCTCACCTTCCTTTCTCCAGTCCTCACGGTTTGATGCTCGCTCTTGCCAGTCGCTGCAAAATACTTCGAGGTCGTCCCGCCATCTCTTCTTTGGTGGTTGATTATATAATTTCCAATTTTTTCTGCACGATGTTAATAGCCTTGTTGCTAAACCGTGTGATCTATACCTTGATGTTTGACATAATAGTTTCAATAATTCCGGGGCATGTCCATCCTATGCTAGCCACCTCTGACCAGTGAGCCGTCATCTAACCTTGTGCGTGTACCTCCTATGAATTTCTAAGTCCAAACGCCATAATTTTCGCGCCGTGTCCATACTGTGTGCCCACCAACGAGCTGCCTGCTGACCTTGTACGTTCAACAGCTTCCATTTCTAACATTTGCACGGTGCGAGAGCAGCATGCGGGTAACAATTTATCCTCCTAAGTCCCGGAAGCAATTGTTATGTTTTTTAAAAGAACCCTATGTAACCAATTCCGTTCAAAATTGTACAAAAATTGTACACGAGGACTGAGGAGGCTTTAATAATTAAATATGTAAAGAATAAATCCGTTTGGATCACATTGCTGCGTAGCAATTATTAGGGTTAGTACAACTTGAGGTCTCTTTGCGAGCGCTACCACAGATAAGATAATTGATTTTTGACAACCCTAAATAACCGAAAAACCGATGGCACTATGCCATTTGCGAGGGTCATCACTATTGAACCGCTCTCAAACTTTGGTTCTGTAGGAAGTGTTACATCTGTACGTTACTTAGATTACGTATTCTGTGGGCAATGAGGCGCCGGGCGACCTTGCGCGCACGCACCGGCGGAACATACTAACTATAGGTAGATACATGCATTTCTAACTCGCGTGCATTGAGGTGCACCGTGTTTACCGATTGTTTTGGAGGACAGGGGGGCTACCATGAAGTGCTAAAGCCGTTCAGTTTAGGTTGAGAGAGAGGGACGGAGCTATGGAACTGCTATAGCTTCGTCCCTTTCTCTCAACCTAAACTGAACGGCTTTAGCACTTCATGGTAACCCCCCAGAGCCTTTAATGTCAGTTTTTTAACCCCCGACGCAAAAACCCTCAAGGGCGGCAGCTGTCGCTTTGTTGGTGGGTTGAAGAATGACAGGCACCGAAAAGCGTAAAGAGTTGTACGACCAACTGGCGGTTTTTCCACCGCGATACAACCGGCTGACAATTATTTTTGTTGATAATAGCTTCTGAACTATCATCTACTCGTATAACTATCAGAACTATATCTATCAGAGACGATGAATGACGAAATTTTCGCCTGGCTCGCGGACTATAAACTAAACCTACACATAGGTATACTAGCGACACGCCTCGGTTTTGCACAGGTATTATACATATAAACCGTCCTCTTCAATCATCTGTAAAAAAAATCGCATCAAAATTCGTTGTATACTTTTAAAGTTTTTTTTTATTTGTTTTATTTATTTATTTTATTTTATTTTATTTTGTTACATAATTATAAGAAAATTAACTTACAGTAAAGTTTTAAACTTATCTGCCAAACTGCACAGCAGTTTGTTGGCAGAAAATGTATTCTACCTTCCACCATTTATGTTGAACAACTTCTTTGTATTTCATACAATGATAAAATTATATGTAATTTAAACATGCAAGTATGTCCTACCCAAGGATCCATTTAAGCATACAGATAGACTTAGGTTTAGACTCTATTTCGATTTGTACTTATAGTAGATAACGATGACTGATAAAAAATGGGGACCCGTGAAAAAAAACCCAGAACCATGAATACTGATGTGCCTAAGAAAAAATTCAAAAATTGCGAAATTTTCAACGTAGGAAAAAATCTTTAACTTTCCTCATTTTTGTACGGAAATTGAAACTTTTTATTTCTATATTTCTTGCTGTTTTAATGTTCAAGGAAACCACGGTCACTAATGCATTTATTATATTAATATGCAGTCTTTGACGCTGTCGGCTACTGAATAGAAGCCCTCTCACACAGAGTTTTTTTAAATAAGCTCGACAATGGCCACAATGGAAGAATCCTGACCACTTTACATTTATGTGCATTTTACACTTTGTTTTTCTGCGTTTGCTTACCGGGGCATAAGCAATATGACGGCGGTGTCCGCAGAGACTGGTATTGACTTGTATATTACTTTGTAAGGAGTCCTTACTAAGGACGTGGCTTATGGGTACCAAAAATTGTGCCAGCACAGCGATGTGTACGTATGGCGAGCCAAGCGTGCGTCCATGCGAACAATGGCGCGCGTGATGCCGAACTCATCAACCAATCGCGTTGTAGGGTTCCAATGGCCAAGGTGCATATTTTGGAGCATCAGACTACTGTTCATTTGAAATTATATGAATTATCTTATTGGACAGGACATTGCCTAATTTGGACGACCGGCCCTGCCTGGGAGAGTAACCCTGCCTTCTAAGCCGATGGCCGAAGCCCTTCTGCCTTCTTGATTCGAATACCGATAAGGGTACAGTATATTAAATCCAGAGCGATGGATGTTATTTAAACGGTTCTATTATATTTATTTGATAGTCCTGCCACTCCTGCCTTTGAAAGGGTACCGGGTTAAATGTTATAGGACCTGTAACTAACACATGAAAATTCGTTATATATTGAGTTTTTCTTTGTCATAGAGTAGCGGAGATGTGCGCATCAGCTACATGTTTCTGATTTATCCTTCATTAGTGAAATCTTTGGTCTGCGTACATTATTCAACGCGCACCTCCCGCGGCTGCATTCCTGGTAGGCACACCGTTCACATGTTCACCTGATACCCTTGCAGGACTCGTCTAAACTGCATGAATGTTTTATCGATTAACGCGCATAGTTCTTTTATTATTTAGAAACATACTAGTATCTTATTAGATTTGAAGAGAAAAGTCGAAACTTCAGTCACCTGCTACATCCATCCATACTAATATTACAAATGGGAAAGTGTAAGTATTAGTGTCTGTTCGTTTGTCCGTCTTTCACAGCAAAACGGAGCGACGAATTGTCGTGATTTTTTAAGTGGAGATGTTGAAGGGATGGAGAGTGACGTAGGCTACTTTTTGTCTCTTTCTAACACGACCGAAGCCGCGGGCAAAAGCTAGTATGTATCTATACTTGAGTTTGCCCGCGGCTTCGCTCACGTTGAATTCGAAAATTGAGGAATGCTCCATACTTCCACCGCCCGTTTTAGAGAAGTGGGGGGGTTAGCAATGAAATGAAATGAAATGAAATGAAATGAAATGAAATATTTATTTTCCAAGTAGGCATATTACAATGCGCTTATGAACGTCAAATAAAACTACGCCGGCTCTAACCCTACGCCTCAGCCTCGAGAAGATTTCAGTCCCCCCTCAGTTGGAGGAGGGTATCCACTATGGGACCGGCAAGAAACTCGGCGGGCCACTTCTTTTCAAAACATTACATCTTATATTTAACATGCATTAAAAAAAAAAACAAGATACAATTTAATAAGCAAAAGTATTCATAAAAAAAAATATTAACACAAGAAATTATACAAAGTACAAAGCTATTATGATTATTAATAAGAGATGTTAGAGATGTATAGAGTCTCTAAGTGTCAAAGTACATCTAAAAAAATTATACATGAAGAAAAAAAACCGAATAACTAAAATAACTTTAGAGTTGTAAAAGACTCTTGTTGTCTTAAGCAAATGAAAAAAAAAATATATGTATACTTAATCTACTTTTTTCCTTGGAGATGTATATGGTCTCCAAGAGTCAGAAAGAAAAATAAACAAACAAGGACCGAACAGAGTGCCTCAACGTAATCTCATTCAAAATTAATGTTACATAGAATAGCATAGCCCCTATTAGCTGAAACAGACCGGTCTTCACAAACAGCACCCGTTCACGAATATGGCGCGCATCTCAGCCATCTCAGCCAAGAGACAAAAGGTAGCCTATATTGCTCTCTTTCTCTTCCACTTTCTTCACTAAGGGTTCCTTTTCTAACTGTTTGGTACGGACCTCTAAAAATGCGTCACTTCGTTTTGCCGTGAAAGACGGACAAACAAATAACACACTTTCCAATTTATAATATTAGTATGGAATTATTGATTGAACCTTAACTTGCTTATAGTGTAACTAATTTGTGAAATTATCGGTCGTCTGTGGCAGGTCTGTAATCTGTACACATTTCAGTATTAATTTGTTGAAGTATATTTCGGGTTTCATTGATCGAAACTTCAGGTATTAATATAGTATTATGAAAAAAGCCATTGCAAAGTATACTTTCGTACACAAATCGACAACTCGACACAGTATATTAAAGAGTAGCCGCTGCCCGCTGAAAGTTCCGCCTACTCCCTCTCGGTTACCTCACAGTTACTGCCTGTCAAAAACGCGAACAGTCGACCTGTCATATTTCACTCATACAAGCATAGTACGCGGTCACCTACACGAGCTTAGTGTGCTAGGAACGCGCCTCTTTCATATATTTGACCGCCAATGGCCGAGGTGTGGTGTAATACAAGATGATGCTTTTTGCTTGCACTAGTGCGAAAAGTAGTTCTTTTCTTGCCAAGTCAAAACTTCAGAAGGCCATCTGTACCTAAAACCTTCGTGCAATACACGTGCGGAAAGGAACTTCATAACACTCATGTCTATTCAAAATACCCCTTCGGTCATGTTTTATCGCCACTCGTTTCGAACTTCCTCTTTTCCGCACTTGAATCGTAATGTAATTCCAGTAAAATCTACTTGATACTAAAAGTATAGCACGTGTATCTTTCTTTGTACTTTTTTCTCGTTGGCACCCGGAAATCATTACGAAATCCGGAATAATTAGATTAGGGTGTTTCTTATTTTATCAATGTTAAAATGTTCTATGTCTCACCCCCTCAGATTGTTCTCTGGTACTAAAAAATAATTGTAATTTTTTTTCAGAATTTTTCGTTACATTTTAGGGGTCGCTACCACACGTTGAAAATTTTGATTCTTCATACAAAATGATTTTTTATTACTTTTTTTTATGATACTTATGACGAATCATTGTATTCATGTACCTAAAATTTGATATAACATTACAGCTTAATTTTTTTTTACGCATAAAATTCGTGTTTTAGGTGTATTAAATAAACACTGATTTTAGTGGATTTTATTGACTTGTACCAACAGTACAGGAATAAAAATTATTAAAAATCAAACGAAATTATTCTTAATATCAAATATCCTTAAAAATAGCTTTAAATACCTTAAAACATTGTTTTAGACAGAAAAAACGAAAAAAAAATATATTAAAAAAATCATTTTGTATGAAAAATAAAAATTTTCATTGTGTTACTACACCGACCTCTAAAATTTATCGAAAAATTCTAAAAAAAAATTACAATAACTTTTTAGTACCAGAGAACAATTTGAGGGGGTGAGACATAGCACTTTTTAACTTTGATAAAATATGCAACACCCTAAATTAGATGTTTTCTACAACTTCCGTTGAGCCGGCACGAGGAATAAAAGTTGAGCCGTCGGCCCACTCACGATTTATTTCGGTACCCCAACGTTGTCTCACACCTTGTGTGATAAACCTTATCGCGTCCGTGCCGTGCGTCCCTATGACGCGAACAATGGCAATCAAATAAATGAAAGAAGCGCGTTCCTACGCATACAGTCTAAACTCGTGTGAGTGAACGGCTGAACGCGTACCATGCTTGTATGATAGCTCAGCCACAGCGGTGAGCGGCAGCTATACGTGCGAATGAAAAGTCCCATCGCTGTGTCTCGCTCCAATATATGGTCGCCGCTTACCGCTGTCGCGCTTAGACCAATGTCGTGGCTGAGCCGTGAGGACTGTTCGCGTTCTTGACAGGCGGTAACTGTGTAGTGTAACCGTGAGCAGGCGGGCGGCACTTTCAGAGGGAAGCAGGGAGTGGCCACACTGTACGACAGTAGTTTTTTGATTAGCCCTTTATAGTGTCCCACTGCTGGGCAAAGGCCTCTCCTCCTGATTTCCACAACTCCCTCGAGAAATGGAGCGCAGCATCCAGGGTGTCACAAGGATGGACCGCATCGGAAACACTACGCTGCGCACAAAAACTCGCATTGCTGTGACGTAGGGGAAAATACCGCCAGGCTAAAGTGGGACTGGGCAGGCCACGTCTGCCGCATGCATCAGGATAGGTGGGCTATAACCACCAAGTGGATGCCGATAAAGGAAACGGGGACGTGGCAGGCCGGCGAAGATGGCGGGACGACTTGGACACTTTTATGGGTGACTGGCCGGAAAAAGCACACGATAGTAGTAGTATTCTTTATTATGCTGTGTCCCTATCTCAGTTAGTAGTGCGAAAAGAACGGCCTGATATGACTTTATCATGCGACCGTGCAACCACCTGGTCTAAATAGACCACTTCAAACGATCCAAAGGGATCGTTCAAGTGGACGCCGTCAGGTCATCCTAAATATTGGACGGACAGAGAGGATACTGATCTCCTTGAACTTAGCGTCGGCAAAAGCTGGCGTGATGATATCGCTCTGGGCGAGGTGGCGAGCTCTTGTGTTGGAGGCACAGATATAAAATGGAAGGAGAGCGAAAAACTGATTTTTCTCCTCACTATCTCGGAAACACATGTTTTGTCCTTTAATACCAACGGGTGAAACTGAAAACGTATTTGACCTTGAATATAGTCAACTTTCTTGCTTAAAATTGATAAGAATGGATGAATTTAGCGATGAAGATGATTTACCACCTGTGAAACTACTGGAAGCAGTGGTAAACGCGTTTTTTGCGTTGGAATCTCCTCGCTATAGTGAGGGGAAAAGTCTTGTGTTATGCACGGGTGCAAATGTATTTTACTTCTCGTGTGTTGAAAAACTCGCCAAGTTCAGGATTCTATTACTATAGAATCTGAGATAGAATCCTTTCACTTGCTCATTTTTCAATTCCACACTCGGCGTTAAAATACAACTTTGCCCCCTTGTGTAACAAATAACTATTATACATTTTTTAAATTACATACATTTATTATACATTATAAGAGTTAGAAGTCTTATAATGTTGGCATGGAAAGAAACGTAGTGGCATATCATACCCCGGCCCCGCACCGCTTATCATTTCTCAGATGTAAAGTCTATACCTATGTATGTACTAGATGAAGGTAACATATTATCTAATGCAACTCATAAAAAATACGGTCCCACCCTTACATGAAAACCGGGTGTCTGATAACGAACGGCAAGGAACACTAATTCCATTTTCACCCCCAATTTATATCTGTCACTTCTGGCGCCCTGGTCCGTGCGCGTAAAAATATTGTTTTTACTTATCCCCGTGGGGGGAGGGTGGGGGGCGTAATTACTGGAGCCAGACGAAGACGGCCCAGGGGGCTGGTATTACTAACGGGGGCTTGCTGCCAAGGTTTTTGTAGGTGACACGAGAATTTTTCTTAATCTATCTGTAGGTTAAAGAGAAACTTAAATTATTTCTAATGTTAAAGTCCGTAGGTTAGCTTGAAGTTTTTGTTACTTACAGCGCGATCCTACTTTTAGATAAATTGGAGAATATTTAGATGCGATACGTCAAATATTAGTTTTGGCTTTATCTGACAAATTTAATTGCCAATTTTCGCATAATTTTAAAAACAACAGCGGCAACCAAAACGTTTCATTGAAATTAAAATCAACTTTGTTTTATTACGATTATTATGATTCATAAATATCACTAACCATACTTGCGATTTTATCTACAATACAGTGTGTGTAATTGTGTATTCCATACGGGCGAATATCTTAATAACGATTAGTATCGGACCTAAAGAGCCTAACTACATGTTTTGGTTGCAATGTCCACATCAATTAGCGTAGGTACGCAATGAGGTTTATGTTATGTCAAATTAAGTTGGACGGCGTACATTGCTGCTTGGTCAGATTTAAAAAAATAACTACTCTTAATTAATAACACTTTTTAACAAAATGATTATACTATACGATTCGTATAACTGGATACATTATTCGCCAGTATGGAATACACACGCTGTATCGGGATACATATATTTTGTGACTCCAGCGTTATATGTTGTATTAAAAACGTTCTGAATCACGCACAGACTGTCAGCAATAATCCTCAAGTCGTATCTTAGTAGACGTAGATCGTGCAAACTTGCAAAGGGTAGATAACTGTATTTTGAAAGATTATTTTGCGAAGCAAATTGAATACCCTGCTCGCTTAGCGAATACGGGTGCGAAACCGCAGCGCTAAGTACCAGGGCGCACGAATCGCGGAGGAGGCGAACCGTACTAGATACTCGCATTTATGAAAGGGGAGAAGCGGGCGACCTCGAAAAACCAAACGGGGGTCGTGTCTACGTCGAAAAGCATCGCGAATTTCACAAAGCTTCCTATTCCTAGTTACAGGAGTGCCGTTGGGGAACTTGGGGAGACGCGGTTTCGAGGCGGTATGTGTTCTTTGAAGTGTGATAAACCGTATACTAAATATGGGTACGGTGCGTGCTAGTCGCTGCTCCCCTGACACTCGAGCCTGCCAAGATTTATAAGCGCGACTGAAATTCGTAGCGAACTCGCTTCTGTAACGTAATCGAAGGCATTTTTTGCTCCTTTCGTTTTAATGGTCTTTTTTTGAAGGCTTCAGAAGCTGCATTACGGTACTTTTGTTTTCATGAGATTGTACGGAAGTTTTCCCAAAGGCATCGCTGAGAAGTCTTGGGGAAATGCGCTTATTGCAGAAGGCAGTTTTTATTTTCAACCAAATATTCTAAGAATCAACTGCAGGAGTGCAATTTGAACTGGAGAAAGAATTATAGACACTTATTTACATCGGGAAATGCCTCGATTTCTGTTTTATAGTTATAAAACGCTATTAATCATATAAATGTTGTTTTGCAAGCTGTTTAAGAGTTTAATTATTTGCTTATTGTGTTCAATTCACACTATTATATTTATCCATACTAATATTATAAATGGGAAAGTGTGTGTGTCTGTTGTCCGTCATTCACGGTAGAACGGAGCGAGGATTTGACGTGAATTTTTAAGTGGAGATAGTTGAAGGGATGGAGAGTGACATAGGCTACTTTTTGTATCTTTCTAACGCGAGCGAAGCCGCGGGAAAAAGCTAGTAATATTATACATGTTGAAGTCTCTTTGTTTGTCCGTCTTTCACGGCAAAACAGAGCGACGAATCAACGTGAGTTTTTTAAGTGGAAATAGTTGAAGGGATGGGAAGTGACATAGGCTACTTTTTGTCCTTTTTCTAACCCCCCCACTTAACTAAAACGGAAGAACGGAAACGGAAAGAAATTTTCGAATTTAACGCGAGCAAAGCCGCGGGTGAAACCTAGTGATTAAATAGTTTAGGCATAACCTAGATTAACGTGCGAACGTAAACACAACGTGAGTGAGTGTCAAATTAATACGTAAAATAACCCGTGCGCCGGCGAGGCAAATGAGTTAGGCGCATTTGGTAAATTGGGCCAAATTGCCCACTCTGCCACGCCCGGCCCACTACGTTTACAAATACTTTTAGCTTGAATAATTGGGTGATGACCAATTTTTTACTTAATACACTCGATCTACATAGTTATTTGTTTATAGTTTGTGTTTTTGGTCTTTGTCACTTTTTAATTAAATTAAATAAGATATTCAATTTGTGTGATGGAGATTAGAAGAATTATGATTTTTTATTACGTAACACCAATTTTTTTTAATATGTTTTTTATTTCGGCTACTCAAAGGTTGTCTAGTAGAGATCGCTCTTTAGCGATAAGACCGCCTGTTGTCTGCCTCTATTTATAATAATTTGTTTTGTCTCCACTGTATCTTCTGCTGAGGTGTGCCTATGAAGAATATTCTTTCTATCTATAATATTCGGTAATGAGATTGAAAACCACACTTTACAATTTTTTTATCAAGTTCATTGTTTTTTTTTTATAAAGTGTAAACAAAAAAATCGATTAGTTACAAATATGAAAAAGCCTAATTTATCTTAGTGACAGTGACTAATAGGTTTTTGTGCGTTTTGGTCCCTATAGTACCTACAAATTTTTTTTTAGGAATACATACCTATAGTCATGAGTTTATATGTGTATGTTGACTATATGGGTGTTGTGTGGATATTGCAACATGACAGCATATTGCGACTATAGCATGTGAGGCCGCCCGTCGTCATAGCGACGCTACATCCCGCCAGGCGGTGTGCTCAGCTCGATATTGTTTCATACTTTACAACCTGCGGCGTGGCGTTATGAGATAAGCGTGGTGAAATAAGGACTTAAAGTTTTAGGTTGAGCGTTAGAAGTGAGAGATATTTAGGTAATCTGGGTTATCCTTTATCGGTAGAGCATATTAGTAATAGGGCTATAGGCAATATAGATACGATAGGTACATTAGTAATATTACGTACACAATTTCGTTTTTTTTATGGGACAGGAGGCAGACGAGCAGACAGGTCGCCTGATGGTAAGCGATCACTGCCGCCCCTGGACACCCGAAACACCAGAGGGGTTGGAGATGCGTTGCCGGCCTTTAAGATGGGTGTACGCTCTTTTCTTGAAGATTTGAAGGTCGTATCGATCCGGAAATACCGCAGGCGACAATTTTTTCAACCCCTTCATTGCCAAGAGTGGCACTGAAACTTGAGTAGATTTATATCTTTTGCTTTGTCCTTTTAGGGCATACTAAGTAAGGGAAGAGTTGTAAGACTTGTAACTCCATACATCAGTGAAGGCGGGTTTTTGTATAGGCATAGTTAAGTGACATCTAGCGACAATCACGCGTCAACTAGCGCAAATTATCACTACTGCTACTTGTTAATAGATGTCGTGACGAACGAAAAGTCTAATGCTCACCAATTTTTAGCTAATATTACAATAGTATTAATCAGTTCTGTTTTCAATTCCTTCTGCTTGTAATATAAGTTGTAAACTGTTCTAATATTAAATTTTTGGCAGACGAGACACTGTGACACCTAGTATCGAGCAGTGGTACTGATAATTCACGCTATTTGACGCGTGATTGTCGCTAGATGTCATTTAACTATACAAATAACTCGCATACAAATAACTTCCCTTACTATACCATAGAGGAATATATGGTTTAGGGATTATATTACGGTAGCCTATATATCAGAGCGGGAAAAGTCCTCACAATATGAAGGTGCACTCTAACGCTTTTGTAATACAGGCGTGTCCAATATTTGTGACAACTACTGTACCATCTTTTTTGGTTCTACCAAAATCTTCTGTTTTTACATCACTAAAAATTCTCCATAATTTGTATAATGAAAAATGAAATCGTTTATTGGTCACAGATATTGTGTTACAAGGTAAGAAAGGGTTGGGACCTCCTATTAAGTATATAAATACTTGTAGCAGGAGACCCCGCTCTTCCAGCGGCAAGGTAGGGGTCTACAAACCAATACAAAACTCGTTAAATTACGTTAGGTACAGAAAAATTAAGTTAAAAGTATAATATTTCTCAATAGTGAGACAGTCTAAAGTCTAGGCGAAATAACTTTCTTACTACATGTTGGTAATAACTAATACTTAACATAGGAAAAACAAAAATGGCTATTTACATGTGTATATAATATTAGGAACAAATTATAAGTGTATAAGTAGTGTGTATTAGATATATTATGTGTGTGTGTATGTGTGCGTGCGTGCGTGCGTGCGTGCGTGCGAGCGTGCGTGCGTGCGTGCGTGCGTGCGTGCGTGCGTGCGTGCGTGTGTGTGTGTGTGTGTGTGTGTGTGTGTGTGTGTGTGTGTGTGTGTGTGTGTGTGTGTGTGTGTGTGTGTGTGTGTGTGTGTGTGTGTGTTTGAGTGTGTTTGTATGTATGTGTGTTTGTGCATTCATGCGATACAGATTGAGTTTAGAGCAAAATATATGATGATTACCTAGTACAGCAATTTAATAATGACTCTGTTTGCTCATAGTCTAAATTATGTATCCAATCCCGAACAATTTTTTTACATTTCACTGTTGTAAGTGGATGGATAGAAAGTTTGGCATCAACTACGTTATACAAGTGAGCTGCTTGTGCAATATATTGCCGCTAATGAGGGTTTACTGAATCGTTTTTTTTCCGCTAGGTGGCGCTACCGAGGCATCAGTTCTTTCTGACAGCAAACTTCAAAATCATAAATCGACATTTATTTGATTTTTGGATTTTGAAGTTTGCTGTCAGAAGGACCTGACGCCTCAGTAGCGCTGCCTGGCGGGAAAACCTATTTAGGAAACCCTCATCGTGAACTACTGTGACATTTTCACAATGTCGTGCTTCGTTTGTTTTACCCACACCAATACCGCAAGCACATAGGTACTGTACCTAACTAACTGCAGATACCTATAAGTCACAGTCAACACCTAATACACCTATAGGTGTAGTGCTCAGTTAGGCGTAGGCGAGGCGATGCACCCCTTCACAAGACGCGGATCGATCCCGCGACGTTAGCTCAATTATAATAATTATAATCATACATACATACATACATACATACAATCACGCCTGTGTCCCATGAAGGGGTAGGCAGAGCACATGAAACTACTCAGGTTTCAGTGCCACTCTTGGCAAATAAGGGGTTGAAAGAAAACGAAACTGTGACATTGCAGTGACAGGTTGCCAGCCTCTCGCCTACGCCACAATTTAACCCATATCCCACAGTCGCCTTCTACGACACCCACGGGAAGAAAGGGGGTGGTGAAATTCTTAACCCGTCACCACACGGGCAATTATAATCATAACCTCAGAGACAGAGACCAAAGAGGATCAAACTGGTGGCCTAGTGGTAAGAGCGTGCGACTTTCGATCCGGAGGTCGCGGGATTGAACCCGGCTCGTACCAATGAGTTTTTCTGAACTTATGTGCGAAATGTCATTTGATATTTGCCAGTCGCTTTTCGGTGAAGGAAAACATCGTGAGGAAACCGGACTGATTCCAATAAGGCCTAGTTACCCTTCGGGTTGGAAGGTCAGATGGCAGTCGCTTTCGTAAAAACTAGTGCCTACGCCAAATCTTGGGATTAGTTGTCAAAGCGGACCCCAGGCTCCCATGAGCCGTGGCAAATGCCGGGATAACGCAAGGAGGATGACTGACCTAGGTATGTAATCTATTATCTCGGCAGCATTTTTTCTCTTATATTGGGAGTTTTTGGATAACATTTCACATAACTTTATTTACTCCAATTGTGCTCTTTCGGGTTTTTCAGGCCCACGGTGTATGACCCGACCTACTTTGCAGACATTTGTGTCAGTATTCTATCGTTGTTTTGACGAGAAAAGTTTGTCACGGCCAAGGTCTGCCATCTGTTTCCTAACCACTTCTCATTCCGATCAACTTTAAATATATCTCCGATGTATAAATATGCTCGCAACGAGATAATATTGAAGCGCGACTTTTGAAAATGTTGATGTAGGGAACAAATCAAATTATTTTATTAAATATTTTTTGATTTGTTTTTTAAGTAGTAACACTACTATATATAAATTATAAACTGAAATAGATACCATACACTAAAGAAAAAGCGATCAAGCCCACTGGTGGCGAAGCCGGGAATCGAACCCGGGTCTCCAGCTAACGCGGCTGACGTGTTCTGACTGACCGCTACACTACCCCGACCGCCGGTTGCCGCCGCCGGCGGGGGTTGGCGGTCGGGGTGGTGTAGCGGTCAGAACATGTCAGCCGCGTTAGCTGGAGACCCGGGTTCGATTCCCGGCTTCGCCACCAGTGGGCTTGATCGCTTTTTCTTTAGTGTATGGTATCTATTTCAGTTTATAATTTGAAAATGTTGTCCGAAAAATAATACTTGGGGCCGGTTGCATTAAACCGTCTGTCACCGTTAAAGCGTTCGTAAAATTTTATTGTATGATTCCATAGACGTCGGCTGCTTGACGATGATGTGTGTATCAAATGTGGTTGATGCAACTGGCCCTTATTGTAAACTTGTGTATTTGCCTAACAAAACAAGTTTTTTTTTGTAAATATGGGCTTGATAGTATTGGCAAAGTGCGTGAAGGGGTGGCGCTAATTATCACAAATACTTAAGTCAACCAATTGGAACCCTAGGCCACAGTAGAACTATGTCATGTTGACGTTATAAATCAGATTGTAAGAAATCTTTTACTGCTTCTCATTTTGACATGGTTGTAGAGTGGAGGCTTCCAATTGGTTGACTGTACATCTAGACTCTAGAATCTAGAGAATAGATGCTTATTCTAGGTTGTCATTCTTGACCATTATGTTATTATTGCCAACAAAAAAATAATTTGTCCAAGTGTATTTAACGCAACCATCACGTCGGCACCGGTCGGCCCGGGCAGGCACGTCGATGTCTATATACAAGTCATCACTTATGTGCCATGTACTCCTGGTACATAAGCGACTGTTGTATGGGTAATAGTACGCGTGTACGTAGATAATCTCGTCATAGCTCGCACCCGTTATGGTATTACTGTGTTGCGTGGGTGGGTAGGGGGGCGCGAGTGCTATGGGGGGATGTCCGCTTTAAAAATACGCGTGGAACTACCGAGCTAAAGCCGTTTATTTTGAAAGACCGCGAAGACTTTCCACTCGCCTCTGAGCGCCTGGTCGACGACGTTCTAAACGGCGAATAAAAAACATGCAGCCGTTATGTGCTTGCGAAAATATTCTAAAAATTTTCTTGGCATTCCTTTTTGTATTTGAGCCTTATTTTCTTTTTACTAGGTCTTGTAATTGACTGAATGTCAGATGTAATAAACTATGTGTGTTGTTGTCTTTCTTAAAGCGATCTAGACAACAACTTGCCATAATTGGTTAGATGCTTAGCTGATTCCGAGCCAGTCATGTGTGTTAGGGGCGCGGCACATCGCAGCTCATTATCGATGATCGATCACTGCATCCACGCTATTAACGTTATTCAGTGTTCGAAAATCATTCCAAATTTAAATGTATTTTGTCCGTGTTTTCATAATTGGGCGAGGGTGGCGCGGGGTGGCGCCGCGGGCGTCATCGCCCCTCGCGTGGGTATTTAATGATTATACGCTGACTGCCACCTGATTGCCGGTGCTCTAGCGTTGTCGATGATCGCGTATCGATAAAACCTGATTGACATCGAACATCGACTCGAGATAAAAGATTCGCGCCTAATTGATATTAAACGCCTTTCATTACGATAGATGGAGCGAGTAACTGTCTGGAAGATAAATTGTCATTAGTTAGAGTAGATTGACGCTGTTTACCTTTGTTTTACTTTGTTGATTGCGTTTATTGAATGTTAGATGGCTGTCGTGAAAATCGATTAAAATAATTAATTACTCACATAAAAAACTACTAAAACTTGTGAAGCTGGAGTTACGGTGGCGTTAATAAGTACAACTGAGAGGAGAGCTAGGTCAGCTAGGACTCGTTCGGATACTTGGAGGGTTTAAGTAGTTAGTTTTTTTATAAGAGGGTTCTCGTTTATTTAAAGATAAAACTTTGAGAATCACTGTGATACTAGTTTTTTTTTTCTAATCATAAGCTTAGTAGTGCGTGCATTGACATTGCGTTTGCAATTTGAGGAGACACTTTGTATCTATGTACAATCGACTACAAAGAGATGTATCCTTTTTAGGGTTCCGTAGTCAACTAGGAACCCTTATAGTTTCGCCATGTCTGTCTGTCCGTCCGTCCGTCCGTCCGCGGATAATCTCAGTAACCGTTAGCACTAGAAGGCTGAAATTTGGTACCAATACGTATATTAATCACGCTAACAAAATGCAAAAATAAAAAATGGAAAAAAATGTTTTATTAGGGTACCTCCCCTATATGTAAAGTGGGGGCTGATATTTTTTTTCATTCCAACCCCAACGTGTGATATATTGTTGGATAGGCATTTAAAAATGAATAAGGGTTTACTAAGATCGTTTTTTGATAATATTAATATTTTCGGAAATAGTCGCTCCTAAAGGAAAAACAAGTGCGTCCCCCCCCTCTAACTTTTGAACCATATGTTTAAAAAATATGAAAAAAAATCACAAAAGTAGAACTTTATAAAGACTTTCTAGGAAAATTATTTTGAACTTGATAGGTTCAGTAGTTTTTGAGAAAAATACGGAAAACTACGGAACCCTACACTGAGCGTGGCCCGACACGCTCTTGGCCGGTTTTTTTTACCTTATTGCATTGTAATAAGGTGAAAAAATGGATACATCTCTTTGTAGTCGACTGTACATACGTATTATGATGACCCTTAGGCACTGGTCCCACCGCAAGCTAGTAAGCTGTGAGCTGTGAAATAATCACTCCCGTGTAAATAAAAGAGACACGGCGATGTTTATTGTTACTCGCCCAGTGGTGAGCTATCAAAATCGCAGTGTCTCTTTTATTTGCACGGGGGTGCTTATTTTTTGTTCGTTTTATAGCCGATAGCTCATAGCTTACTAGCTCGTGGTGGGACCAGTGCCTTAATGATACAATGTGTCATTATTATACATGCCGTATGTGCATAATACAGCGAAAACGTCTATGTAGTTACCATAATACAGAGTAGGTATAACTAAGTGAAATTTAAAATGAAATTTTAAAGTCTCCGCTTGGACTACCGTTTATAAATTTGGTCAATCTGTGTAAGAATATCCTATAATGTTTATTTACTTATGAGAATGTTACATTTTGCCACATGAGTTATATTACCCTTAATTCCGTAGGTTTTAGTATGACATGTTTCTCGTTGATTGTCATTATCAATATGGCGTACGTATAATTTTTTTTATGTGGATCTTTATGTGAACTACAAAGAAGACCGATGTTAGCTTCCTGTTATGCACAATTTTTTTCGAATTCAATCATACCTTTATCGACACTTCATAACTATCGAATGCGAATACCCTAGCGATTGCTAATTTCTTGCCCGCGGAAGGCACTACGGCGAAACTGTTTGAGATACAAAATTTTTTCAACAAACGACAAGATTTCATTGCGTAGTGTGACATAAGTAGTTGCTCTTTTCATTTGATCCTAAATCAATGTTTATTGTATGTGCTACAAAGAAAGTAGTAGCCCCTTCTTTTCTTGCAAACAAATGTTCATATCCAGAACTTTTATCTATACGTCCAGAACTATCGAGTGCTGGTACCCTAGCGATCGCTAGTGTCGCGCCCGCGGAAGGCGCTACCGCGAGGCGGTATCACACACCAGGGGCCTCAGCACTCTACGTAAGTCTCGACGTGGCTTAGTTGTCAGAGGTCGACTTCGTACCCTGGAGGTCGCAGGTTCGAATCTCACGTCTAACTTTTGTATTTTTTGTATTTTATACCATGCCAGCGCAGCATTGAAAAACAAAACATTAAGAAGTTTCACTTCTTCCGCGCGTAGCGATTTTTTCTTAGACTTTGTTGCTGTTTTTGGTTCAAATCCCACCTTTATCGATACTTCGCAACTATCGAGCGGCGGTACCCTAGCGATCGCTAGTGTCGCGCGGGGGGCACTACCGCGAGGCGGGGTGGCACCGCAGTACATAGGAGCCATGTATCAGCACATACCAGGCTCCAGTACATAGTCGGCCGATTCCCGAAATTTTGCAGTTATTTTGTATCGAAAACTAGGTTATACCCCGATTTATTCGCGCGGCCTGGAAATAATACTGGCTTTAGCTTTTTTTTCTACTAATTGTTAATTTTGAATCAGCGTGAAAACTCTCTCTAGTTTTCGTTACAATCCTTTACAATAATTAAAATGTATGGTATCGCATCTTTGTTTTATTTCAATTCCTTCAATAGGCGAGACGACTAAAAAAAACTAATTAATCCGTCAATTAGATTATCAAAGAATATTAGACACGTATATTTTCTTTTTTCTCGTAAACGAAAAATGACAACGGTACAGTGCGTTGAAGTTTCGCGTAACGTCACGCCTAATTTTTACTTAGAAGTGACGTCACAAGCCCCCACTCCGGAACTTTACGGATCCATCATACCTATTGCTAAGCGTGACACTGACCCACTGACTCTTGAGCAGTCTCATGTGCTCTGCCTACTCCTTTTGGGAATATCACACTTAGCTTTAGCTTTTTTCCTATTATGTAATTCATCATTTTGAATTGATTCGCGTTAACACTCTTGTTGCCGTTGCAATCATTTAAAATTTATGGTATTATGTTCCCAACCCCTTGATTGCTAAGAGTGGCCCTGAAATTTGAGCAGTTCCATGTGTTCTGCCTATTACATACATACAATCACGCCTGTATCCCATGAAGGGGTAAGCAGAGCACATGAAACTACTCAAGTTTCAGTGCCACCCTGGCAAATAAGGGGTTGACAAAAACGAAAACTGTGACATTGCAGTGACAGGTTGCCAGCCTCTCGCCTACGCCACAATTTAACCCATATCCCACAGTCGCCTTCTACCGTCTACGACACCCACGGGAAGAAAGGGGGTGGTAAAATTCTTAACCCGTCACCACACGGGCAATTCCTTACAGGGTTCTGCCTATTCCTTCTGTAATAGAGGAATTCAGTCGATATAGTCACCGATAATAACCGCGCACAAAAAGAAGGCCGCAAAACATTTATCTAGAGCAGTGGTTCCCAAAGTGGTCCATACCGCCCCCCAGTGGGCGCTGAGGAGTTCCAGGGGGGCGGTAGAGGGCTCGAAAGCAATTGGGGGGCGTTCGTCCCTCACAGGGGGGCGGTCCCATATATGAGGAAAAAAAATAACTTAAAATAATAACTGTAAAACCTATTGTTAAACACCATCTGGTCGTTTGTCTCGGCGCATTTGTATTATTATGCAATAAGCCGCGCTCGCCGGTAGCAAACATTGTTTTATTACCTTAGGTTTGTTTTTGTTTTGTCTAATATCTTTTGTCGGGTCCTTATTCTCCTTATCGGCGCGAGAACTCGAAGCCATCTGGGTGACCGTTACACATGGACCGCGTAGTGCACAGCTTTATTTGCAATCAGTAAATCCACGTCTTTCTAGTTGAGCTCATCGTTGGGGATCCTAGATTAATTTTACTGCGCATAAAGTTATTTATCGGGAGTGTTAATGGTGGTTATAGTAATAAGTTTAACTGTCCAGTTTTGCCACAAAGCGACTGAACATTTTGAATAATGTTTTTGTGATTACAAGTGAACTCGAACAACGACTTTTGTTGGTGTTAAATGTGAATACATAATTATATTGTTGGACTTTATTTGCTGCGACAATGTCGGAGGCTAAGAAAAATGTCGCCAGTATAGTGTTGAATATTTGAAATATGGCTTTATTTTATCTCCCACCAGCCAAACTTTACCCATGTGCGTGATCTGCCAGAAGGTCTGCAGTTGAAGACAGCAGAGTCACCTAACTTAGAAGAAGAACTAATTGAACTGACAACAAATGAAGAACTTAAAATGAAATTTAAAATGGGATACCAGGAGTTCTGGCTCCAAAAATCAATACCTCAACTATACCCTGGATTATGGAAAAAAGCACAGAAGTTTCTAATCGCGTTTCCATCTTCGTATTTAGCTGAGCGAGGTTTCAGTGCCGTTCTCACATTGCTTACAAAAAAAAGAAGCAAACTGCAAATTACTGAACGTGGTGACCTTCGGCTATTTTTAACGAAAATTCAACCAGATATAAATAAATTAACAAAATCGCATCCTTCACATTCAAATCTTGATTGTTCAATAAACTCAGTAGATAACTTCATATTTTCAATAAAGACAATAGTGCAAAAAATAAATAAATAGTGTTTAATCATGTATACTTGTTTTATTTTTAAGCGAAAATAAAAGCATCCTCAAAGAGTTGAATATAACTATGTATTTCGTTCTGCTTTACATGTACTTAAGTACATATTCTAAGTCGTTTTGGGTTGTGTGTTGTTGTTGGGTGAGACTAATGTATGATTTTTGAAAGTAATGACTAAATACATCGTTTATTTCAGCTATTTTATGATAGGGGGGCGCTGAAATTTTGTTTAGATACCCAAGTGGGCGGTGGCCCAAAAAAGTTTGGGAACCTATGATCTAGAGCCATGACACAATCATATATCTAGAGCCATAAGAGTGTGTCAGATACTTATGCAGACTCCTTTTTGTACGATCTTACGCCGTGTCTTGCGTGGGCGACGGTCGCGCGACGTCGCGCGACCGCCGCCGTCGCGTCTCATCCCATCGTCTACTTCCATATCGATAAGGTTTGATCTCGTATGCGTCGCATCGCCGTCGCGCGACCATCGCGCGACCGTCGCCCACGCAAGCCACGGCGTTATTGCCGGTCACTGTACATCTGATATCATGATTGCTAATCCTGATTATTCATTATCTTAACAAATGTAAATATGTTCATGTAAGTAAAGAAATGAATAATATGAGTATGAAATTTTTATATTAAATAAAATATTGATCAATGATAACCTGTGTGATGGTTTTACTAAAAAATATCCAGTAAATTGTTTATGAACTTGTTAAAAATTTGGCTAAAATGGTACTTGATGTACTGAAGCGATCGCTTGGACTGGTCTCCACGGAAGACCAGCGTCAAGTTACCTGGTAGGTAACTTGACAAAATGCTGAGGGGAGACCTTTTCAGTGACGTTAATAATATATTACCTATTAATGTGTATCATAGACGTAAGGAATATTGTTAACGTCCTGAATAAAAATATTTTCTTTCTTTCTTTCTTACTTAAGTAATAAAACAAATTTCTTTCACCGCTTGAACAAGTTAAGTACTTTGAAAGAATGTTTTACACAAAACATAAAATACCAAGAGGGTTTAAACTTGTCAGCGGTATTGTAGAGAAGCCATCAATAAACCGTCCATCCTTGACGAGTCTTATTCCATAATAGTTCTGCTGACCTTTCAAACGCATACCATGACTTATACATAAGCTATGCGTATGTATATAATATATGTGTATATGTATCTCACGCACCGCTGCTTATCTGTCATTCAAGTAATTAATTACTGACTAAATTGCAACTCCACACATCTAGGTACATATCTTCAGATATATAGGACTACTTGAGGTGATCAGAAATATCTAAATACGTACTACGCCTTGACAATTGCGAATATGCGTATAGTCAGCAACCAAGCTTTGAATACAGACAAAGTGCCAAAAATATGTACACACACCTATAGGCAATAAAGTTCTGTAAATCTGTATACATGTTTTTGGCACTAGCTGTATTGATAGCTATGTTGCTGACTGTACTAAGCACCACTGTTTCAGACTAAATTGTAACTATTCAGATATACATACAGAACTGCCTGAGGTGGTCAAAAATATCTAAATACATACTGTATTTACAATAGAGACGTACATAGCCTACCTATATCTTGTGGCGAATGTACTAGGATCACATAAGCGGGAAGGGTCAACGGTTTAGTGTCCGCATAGCAGGATGGGGTCCTTGGCCACCGCCCTAAGACGGTGGACGGTCGATATCGCTCGTCACCCGACCTATCTATGTACACCTGGTACCAAAGTACGCAGCCATGCACATGCAGTGGCTAATTGATTTTGAGTAGTCACGCTTACAATTCTCTAATATGTAGGTAAATAGGTTAGGACTTTTAGTTTATGGTGTTTAAATCCATGAATAAAATTGTCTGAATATTATTTATATCGGTACTATAATATTCCTATCACGAGATTCACGAGGTTCTGTCTCTGGTTAGGTTGCCCTTTTAGCTTCGGCCATCTGAAGCACGTGAAATAACCTAACGAACATACCTCCATTGTACTTGACTAACATCAAAACATTACAGAAAAACCGGCCAAGAGCGTGTCGGGCCACGCTCAGTGTAGGGTTCCGTAGTTTTCCGTATTTTTCTCAAAAACTACTGAACCTATCAAGTTCAAAACAATTTTCCTAGAAAGTCTTTATAAAGTTCTACTTTTGTGATTTTTTCATATTTTTTAAATATATGGTTCAAAAGTTAGAGGGGGGGGGACGCACTTTTTTTTCCTTTAGGAGCGATTATTTCCTAAAATATTAATATTATCAAAAAACGATCTAAGTAAAACCCTTATTCATTTTTAAATACCTATCCAACGATGTATCACACGTTGGGGTTAGAATGAAAAAAAAAATCAGCCCCCACTTTAAATGTAGGGGGGGTACCCTAATAAAACATTTTTTTCCATTTTTTATTTTTGCACTTTGTTGGCGTGATTAATATACATATTGCTACCAAATTTCAGCTTTCTAATGCTTACGGTTACTGAGATTATCCGCGGACGGACGGACGGACGGACGGACGGACGGACTGACAGACATAGATAGATAGATAGATAGCGTTTATTGGTAAAAAATAGTATTTTACACGTCAATAATTAATTTCTAGTATTAACTAAAAAACTTTAAATTGTTATTACATTTGGTAGTCAATTATACATTTATCGGTATTTATTATTTGTTATATAAAGAAAATGGCGAAACTATAAGGGTTCCTAGTTGACTACGGAACCCTAAAAACAACCATCTACCCAAAAAAAAAAATTACCATTCCCTAAATATCACGGTCTCAAAATAGGATGCCTGATCAGAAATAAATCATACTATGCTGAACTGCACATCAGAATAAGAGCGCCCTCTTGACATACATACATATATGTATAATCACGCCTGTATCCCATAAAGGGGTAGGGTAGGCATAGCACATGAACTACTTAGTTTCAGTGCCACTCTTGGCAAAAAGGGGTTGAAAGAAATCCAAATTGTGTGTGTTGCCAGTTGCCAGTGACCAGGTTGCCAGCTTCTCACCTACGCCACAATTTAACCCAGGATATCACACCTTGGACACTGGCGATCAAATATATGAAAGTGGCGCGTTCCTAGCACACAGTCTAAGCTCGTGTAGGTGAGCGCGTTTATGCGTTACTAGCGAACTAATATGACAGGTCGACTGTTCGCGTTTTTGACAGACGGTAACTGTGCGGTAACCGTGAGGGGGTGCGCGGCACTTTCAGCGGGGAGCAGAAGTCGCCATACTGTACCATAGTACTCTTTATTATACTGTGCCCATATCCCACAGTCAACTTCTACGACACCCACGGGAAGAAGGGGGTGGTGAAATTCTTAACCCTCTTGATAATTAAGTATATTTCTGGTCAAACTTTACCAGTGCTCGACCGTGTCCCACTAGATGTCACTTTCGATGTTTAGCCTTCGTCAAAATATGTGACAGAAGGAACAGAAGGGTGTCATCTATGAGGTATTAAAGCGTGGTGAACTCTAGTTTTTCACCGTACAAAAAAATAGCAAACAACTAAAATTACCTTAAACTATCAATACTAAATAAGTAAATAACAGTGAGTTGTGGTTTATTGATGCTCTGTATTCGAACCACTTGTTGAATGAAAATCTTGTATGTTTTCGTAAGCTAGCGTTCTGAAATGCTGCCACTAAAATGGCGCTTTCATTTGGTGGTTCCGCATGAGTACAATCCAGGTCTCTTTAAAGCAAGAGTAAATAGGTATCTCATAGGTAAGCGTGCTCCACCTTAGACTGCATCATCAGTTACCATCAGGTGTAATTGTGGTAAACGTCTACCTATTCAAACTTTAAAAAAAATCTACCACTTAGCTAAAATAAGTTGAAAACGAATGAATTGTTTTGTCTTACATAGGCGTTCTGAAGCCCTATATTATAGGCACTGAAGCCCGTAAATATACGACCTATTGTCTTTCTTCATACATAAACAATAAATTCTTCAAATAGTTCTATGAAAATAAAAATAAGAAGTTGCACCCAAGAGTGCGTAAGATTCGTTGTGATTGATTTGGCAATTGTGCGTGTTTTTCTTATTAACTAATTCCAAATATTTTTTTGGAATCTTTCGCTTGCTCGGGTATCAATATTGGCACGTGCGGTTGAACAACAACTTTGCTCCCTTGTAACACAAAGAACTATAGTTCACTAACTGTATAAGAGGCTAGATTCTACATAGCTTGCTTGCTTCCAAATCTAGCTCTCCAGTAGCGTTAAAATGACATGTTGTTTGACATGAAAAATACATCGTCGTACAACACATGTAAAAAATACATGTGAAATACATGGATTTTACCCCCCTACATGTAAAGTGGGGGCTGATATTTTTTTTCATTCCAACCCCAACGTGTGATATATTGTTGGATAGGTATTTAAAAATGACAAAGGGTTTACTAAGATCGTTTTTTGATAATATTAATATTTTCGGAAATAATCGCTCCTAAAAGAAAAAAAGGTGCGTCCCCCCCCTCTAACTTTTGAACCATATGTTTAAAAATTATGAAAAAAATCACAAAAGTAGAACTTTATAAAGACTTTCTAGGAAAATTATTTTGAACTTGATAGGTTCAGTAGTTTTTGAGAAAAATACGGAAAACTACGGAACCCTACACTGAGCGTGGCCCGACACGCTCTTGGCCAGTTTTCATGTCATTTTCAACGGTACTCCACACATCTAGAGGCTACAATGTATTAAATAGTAGGTAATATAACACTAAAATAAATATTGAGCTAAGCAACATTTTAGCGCCCGCACACACAACCAAAATTGTAGGTGTGTGTGTGTGTGTTGAATACGTATCCTTCGCAGGGATTTCTCGCCCACCGCGTCCCGCAATGTCACTCGGTCACTCTGGACGCCCTTTACAAGTGAACGGTTTTGCGTTTCAGTGAAATGTTATTTAGGTATTTGATAAATGTTATTGAAACATTAAAGTTTTGTACCTATAAAAAATGATGAATCTAGTTTAGTATTGAGTTCTAGATCCTACGGAGAAACTTTTTTTCAGATTATCGTATTTAGCTAAAATTTGACAATGTTTGACCTGTTCGTCGCCCACTGTTTGAAAACTTGTATGAAACTCCAAAAATAGGTAAATTTGGATTTAGCTTATTGCAATACGATAAGAAATCATGAAAGGTTTATTATTTTTGCTTTTTAAACCTTATTTTTGAAGGCGGTTTTATTTTTTGTTAAAAAGTTTATTTATTTGTTGATTTTTAGTGGTTCCTAGTGATATTATATGTATCAGTCCGAATACATGTACAGTAGTGAAAGAATTATCCTTTAACTCCTAACCATTGAGGAGTTGACCTTCCATCATCAGCTCAGTTGATTTTTAGTGGTTCCTAGTGATATTATATGTATCAGTCCGAATACTACAGTAGTGAAATAATTATCCTTAAACTCCTAACCATTGAGGAGTTGACCTTCCATCATCAGCTCAGCCACATAAAATTATTACCATCAGACGTAAATACTGGTGTACCTTTGAAAAATATACTAAAAACATTACATGTGCCTATAACATTTGAAGAGTTCCCTCGATTTCTCCAGGATCCCATCATCAGACCCTGACTTGGTGCCAATGGGACCATCTCGGGGTTATACCGGTTCGATCAAAAAAAAAATTTTGAAAATCGGTCCACGATTCTCGGAGATATCGAGTAACATACATACAAAAAAATAATAAAAAAAAAAAACATTCAGTCGAATTGAGAACCTCCTCCTTTTTTGAAGTCGGTTAAAAACAAGCATAATATGTAATGTAATGTCAGTTTATATGCACTTTGAATAGTCACAGGTTGAATACGCAGTACTTATTCACATTTTTCTCTTAGGGAAGACGAAGAAGGGAAGGCAGTGCTTCTTCACATCATCGGATGCAGGAATGATGCCAAAAGTCTAATGTCAAATATGGCGCCTTTAAATATATAGGATATCGGTCCTATATCCGATGTCGGATCGGATAATGTGAAAACGCACTTACTCTTACGAAATACCGGGACAGCTGCACACAGGTATCAGGGCATTTTCAGGATTTGGGACCCCCCATTTTCAGGAGTTGTTAACAAAAATTAACTCACTGTCAGTTTTGTGACGATAATTAAGCATGACATTTCAATTAAAATATTACATACATACATACAACATACAATCACGCCTGAATCCCATAAAGGGGTAGGCAGAACACATGAAACTTAATTACATTAACTTTGAAAGAAAACGAAACTGTGAAAATATTGTTTTGTGTTTAATTACATTAACTTTAAGCGATTACATTCAGAATGTGAAAATTTTTTAATTTTTAGACAGTTTCTATGCTTAATTGTCGTCACAAAACTGACAGCGAATAAATTTTTGTTAACAACTTACGCTAAATAATTGGGGGGAACCAAATTCTGAAAATGCCCATCAGCGGATCAGCACATGTGATGGTGCCCGAGCTAAAGTTAGATTTAGTGTTTGTCCATTAGTAGCACTAGCACTATCGAAGCTAACGCTATATTTAGTGGTTGTCCATCGGCAGCACTATCGATTGACCGCGGACCCGAACGTTGACCCGCTGGTCACTGACGACCGTTTCGCTAATTTATTAATTATTTATCCTTGCGATCCTATGCCGCCTATCAACTGTTACTACGACAACGTCAGTTAAAAACTAAATCGAAAACGGTTCATCCGTTCGGGAGCTACGATGCCACAGACAGACACACACACAGACAGACAAACAGACAGACAGACAGACAGACACGTCAAACTTATAACACCCCGTCGTTTTTGCGTCGGGGGTTAAAAATAGTCTAAAGTTGTTGCTACAGGATAATTTGGGATCGGACTGCAAAAGCCTGTGGTTTAAAATTATTCCTTACGGCTCAGCCACGACATTGGTCTAAGCGCGACAGCGGTGAGCGGCGGCCATACATTGGAGCGAGACACAGCGATGGGACTTTTCATTCGCGCGTATGGCTGCCGCTTACCGCTGTCGCGCTTAGACCAATGTCGTGGCTGGGCCGTTAGGCCGTTTTCACATTATCCGATCCGATATCGGATGTAGGAAGGATGTAAAATGTAAGATTTATGCGCTTCCAGGTTTTTATTTATGTATTTGATAGATCATTATTACTCAAAAACGATATAAAACGCAAAAATTGCGGATTTAATGCAGATGGCACTTTCCTACAACAGTTTTTGTTCGAGGCACCATCGAACTGCCGATATCGGCAGGACACTTCCGACATTTTTGGCATGCCGGACCCCCCGCCAGCTGTCGGCCGATAATATTTGTATCTGTGCGTATATAATGTAGGTATACGTTTGTAGTAGTGTGCGTGAAAAATTGAAAACGGCCTTATGGTTACGTTCCAAAAGTCTCCATTTCTAGTTGGACGGAAAAAAATCCTCCTAAGAGCCACGTACAAATGTTGTTCATATTCTAAAATCTTTTTTGAACTTTTATTGTTTTACTAGCTTTTGCCCGCGGCTTCCCTCGCGTTAGAAAGAGACAATAACCTAACCACAAAATTAAAATTTTGAAAAAACCCTCGACCGCGTCATAGTGGACTGATTTTCATAAAACATGGCTAAGAACACTCCCGACTAACTCAGCTTTCAAACAAAAAAAACTATGTCGAAATCGGTTCATCCGTTCGGGAGCTACGATGCCACAGACAGACACACACACAGCCAGACTTATAACACTCGTCGTTTTTGCGTCGGGGGTAAAAAGTAGCCTATGTCACTCTCCATCCCTTCAACTATCTCAACTCTAAAAACACACTTTCCCATTTATAATATTAGTATGAAAGACGGGCAAACAAAAAGACTTCGCTCACTTTCTATTTTTAATATATCACGTCTTTAGATAAAGGGTTATAAAACAAGAAAACTTCGGAGACAATAGACAATAGGTTAAAATTTCTCACCGGGATTCTAGTGAAATTATGACACCTTTGTCTATCTGTGCGTACATAAGACCGACTATAGACTGTCTAAGCGGAATCTTGCGCGCACTAGAAAAACGACCATATTTACGTTTACTAACGCGCTAGCAAAACTAGTTTTGAAAATCGTGGAAGTTCGCTAGATCGATTTGTTTTTATCTGTGGAAATCTCCCCACATAACAAATTTCAGAGAAATATCGTTAGAGCATATCCGAGATCGTCCTTATAAATACATTATCAAGAATTGCTCGTTTAAAAGTATAAGATAAAGGGTTCAAAAACAAGATAATTGCTTCGGAGACAATAGACTGGTTAAAATCTTCGTTTCAGGGAACCGATTCTAGTGAGTTTGATGGACATTTGTCAAGATTTGGTTGACAGGCTATAACTTTAAGCTGTGACTGCTTACAATCGATTCTCGTGAGTTAAATTTTAATTTGATTGTTTTCTTTGTTTCAGGATAATTTAACACCGGAGCCTGGAGACATGAACGACGACGATAACTTCTCAAGTAAGTATTGCCTTCTTTTGCGATTATCTGTTGCCCATCCTCGTAAGGTCCACCGTAATTACTTTTCCCATTTTGAATTTGAACCTTGTTCTATAAATAAATTGGTAAGATTTTCGTTTCTTTCAAAAATCACAATGGAAATTCTACTCTATTCGGTTCATCAAGGATTCAGATATTGCAACAACTATGTACATTGTATTGTACATTGGGCCTTACGAGGCTATATCTATTACCTACTTACATATTTCAGCCACTTGCATCAAATCAACTTAATGGTGGTATTTTACGCAAAACAATTTATAATAGATTGAATAATAAAACTAAATGCGTTAACATACCATCCAAAAACGATTGGCTTTAACTTGAAATTGAAATTTTATTCGAAATTTGAAAATTGAAATAGGCGAGACGACTAAAAAAAACTAATTAGTCCGTCAGTTAGATTATCAAAGAATATTAGACACGTATTTTTTCTTTTTTCTCGTAAACGAAAAATGACGACGGTACAGTGCGTTGAAGTTTCGCGTGACGTCACGTACAATTTTTACTTAGAAGTGACGTCACTAGCCCCCACTCCGGAACTTTGATGCTCTATATCTTTGTATTTATTCATTAATTAGAAAAAGCGAAAAATATGTGTTCAGTATTTTATGACGATCTAACTGTCGGACTAAACAGAATGCCATTTTTTTAATGTAGTCGTCATCCCTATTGATTGGCATATGTGATCTGGTGCAGGTCAGGCCTTCGCGAAAGACGCAGAGAAGTTGAAAATGATGTTACTAGCATGGAATTACCACAGCCAGACTCAAGGTAAAGCTATTTCATTATTCGTGTGGCTTCAAAAACCGCTTCGCTATTTTAATCCTTATCGGAGATCTAGTGTGCGTGTAATTATGCTTTTTCTCGTTAACGACCATTGTTTAGACTAAGAGTCCAGAGCCGCCAGACCTTCCTCATTTTCTCAAGGATGAAACTTTGGGATAATGTAGTTCATATCGACGTTTAATGTCTGCATATTACCTAGTTTGACCCGTTGGCCATTTTTTGGCTATAAGGTTTTTTTTTAAACTAATTTCCTAAAATCATCAATGCTGGTTTTTATATATATAACAGAAAAGACTAAGGATTCGATGATTATCATTTCCTGACCATTTCCGCCGGCCGTAACTTTTATCAGACGCTTGAAAGTCTCTCTAACTTACCTTAATCTCTCAAGCTACGGCCGGCGTAAATGGTTAGGAAATGATGATTATCAATTCTTAACAGTATTTTCTAACACATATATAAAAATCAGCCTTGAGAATTTAAGGAAAGTTAGTGTTTTAAAAAACTTTTTAGCAAGAAATGGCCGACAGGCCAAACTAGGTAATATGCAGACATTAAACGTCGATACGAACTCTACATTATCCCAAAGTTTCATGCTTGAGAAAACAAGGAAGGTCTGGCGACCCTGGGCTCTTAGTCCATACCTTACTGGACGCGTAAAAAACCGATGGCCATCTAACGAGCGCGTTTATTTGTCATACCATCGGAGTATTAGCCGGCTACTTGCATAATTTCCAAGGTAAAATGCGATCCGAACGTCCGTTAGCTATTTTTATTGCCGAAGCCATATTGAGAGACGAGGGTGCACGCGGCACACCTTCTCAAATTATTTATAGGCGAGGCTCGTTCGAGTTGACATTTAAGTCGGATGCACCGGTCCCCGGTGCGTTTTGTACACCTCATTAATTTCTGCCGTCTTGGTAACTAGCCGTGCATACTGAATGTTCATGGCGAAATTAGTACCGAGGGTTGCTTGCTGAAATAACTAAGACCTGAGGGGCTTATAAATATTTTATGTTCGTGCGAAGTCCATCAGCTGGAAGGACGATCGAAATGCCGTTTGAGGCTAACCTTTTTACCGGACGATTTAGAATGTTCAGAAATTTCTCGATCTATTCTCCAGTGTAAATAAGGCTGGTGTTTATTTATAAAACGGTGCTTAAGGCACTGATCGTACCAGAAGCGAGTAAGGGATGAGAACAAAAGATAGTCGCTCCCGTGTAAATAAAAGAGAGAGCGAGCGATTTAGATCATCGCTCGGCGACGAACTAACTCGCTCGCGCTATCATCGCGTCTCTTTTATTTACACGGGAGCGACTATATTTTGTTTATCGATGTAGGGAACAAATCAAATTAAATATTAAATATTTTTTTATTTGTTTTTTTTTTTTTTTACTAACACTACTATATATAAATTATAAACTGAAATAGATACCATACACTAAAGAAAAAGCGATCAAGCCCACTGGTGGCGAAGCCGGGAATCGAACCCGGGTCTCCAGCTAACGCGGCTGACGTGATAAACCGCTACACCACCTCGACCGCCGAGGTACCCGTCGAAATTTTTCTAGTGTATGTTATCTCTGAAAGATAGGCGCCTTTGACCAACTCTAAGGGCGAGCAATTTGTGCTTGCACCTCCCATATGAATCCTTTTCCAGAATTACGATATAGCGAGAGAGATGGCGCCACCAGTGGGCTTGATCGCTTTTTCTTTAGTGTATGGTATCTATTTCAGTTTATATTTTGTTTGTTCGCTTCTATAGCCGATAGCTCATCGCTTACACGCTTCTGGTAAGACCAGTGCCTAACCCGGCGACCTACGCTCTGTTTGCGCCCTTTGTGGGTGAAATGTTGGAATCCTGGATTTAGAATTCATTTTCCACGCTTTGTCTGGTGACCCGATATCAGAATTTATTGTATATTTTAGATATGTTTCACCTTTTTAGGCATACGAGTAGAATAACAAGGTTTTTCATCATATGAATGAAACAAAGTTATTTAATTTAATTGTTGAAGATAACTTGATACGTGCCTTTATACTTTTTTAAATAAATTTGTTTATTATATATATTGGTTATGGCCAAAAATTGGCTTAAAAAACTGTGGGGTTTATACATCAATAAATAAATAAGTGAAATAAATAAATATTATAGGAAATTCATATTTTATAGGTAAGCGAAATATCGCGATGGACCGTTAATAGGTACCTATATACCTCGCAACAGTTTTGTACGTTCTACCGGCGTATTATGCTTCCAATTTTATCACTTATCAATGTGGATAAAGTATCCGTCACGTTTTGGCAAATACGTCAGTGTGAGAGTGACAGATGTCTTATCCACGTGGATGAGTGATAAAATTAGATCCTAACTATAAAACTCCCGTGAGACTCATACATATTTAAAAATATTTTAAGCGGGTTACTCACGTATTAAGTCGATATAGCGTTCGACATGTTTCGGCTCAATTAATACGTGAGTAACCCGCTTAAAATATTTTTAAATTAGATCCTTACTCGTAATACGCCGGCTGATTACCCGTGTATAATCTTCTCCCCTTTGTGATGAGTTTCATTATTTAACTATTGTATATTGTGAGGTAAATAGGTCGTCAATGGTTTTGTTGTGATTGTGACCTCATTTTAAGAGTAAAATTATTGAGATTGAGAACGTAGAGTGAATAGGCTATTACTGAATCGGTGAGCTTCATCTTAGACTCTGTCTTCACTTCCCATCAGGTGTGACTAGGGTCAATCGCCGATCAGTTCATAATAAAAAAAAAAAGATCATAATTAATTTACCTCTTATAGGAACCCAGAATTATGCTGGTTTGTATGCCATCGCGGTGCTTTGTTGAGAACCCTATGAATCTGTGGTTATAAAATAAACCTAAGTACTGCTTTTTTTATCTAATAAATGAACACCATAGAAAACGAATGAATACCTTTTTTTATTATTTATTATAATTATAAATGGGCTTACTCTTGGCCAGGCTTAGACAAAGGCAAAGACGTGGCCTACGATGGAGTGAGCTCGCCCAGAAGATGCCTGTTCACCCTTGATTTGAAGGTTGCCGGGTTATATGAGCTCGGAAATATAGCCGCCGGCAAGGAATTCCACTCCTTGGCAGTGCGCATAAGAAAAGAAAAAGCAAAGCGCTAACTATTAGATATTTAATTATTTGTAATATAAAAAAAATACTGTTTGTCAATTCCAGGCCGCAATGGTGACATCACAGAAAGCGGGGCCGATAGCATGGCGGACCTGTGGGCCTCGTACCACAGCGCCCTGGGGCTTGGTAACAAGCCCCCGAAGCCCCCAACCCCCCTGGCCACTGGCCACTCGGTGAGTTTTAAGGTTGAGCAGCGTTTCATACTTATATCACTTATATAACAGGCCCCCCGAGCCCGCAAACCCCCTGGCTATTGGCGTTGTGTGGGCCCTCGTGCCATAGCGTGTTGGGGCTTGGTAACAGGCCTACGCTTCTAGCCACTGGCCACTCGGTGAGTTTTTAGGTTGAGTAGCGTTTCATACTAATATTTATAGTTTTATTTCATAATTCATACTTTTATTATGCTTTTGGGGCCTCGTACCACAGCGCGTTGGGGCTTGGTAACAAGCCACCCAAGCCCCCGACCCCCCTGGCTACTGGCCACTCGGTGAGTTTTGAGGCTTTTCAAACTTATAACCATTGTTATGATCTGTGCGGGGCCTCGTACCACAGCGCGTTGACAAGCCCCCCAAGCCCCCGATCCCCCTGGCTACTGGCCACTCGGTGAGTTTTAAGGCGATTCATACTTATTTTTTAACCAATATTATGATCTGTACGGGGCCTGGTACAACAGCGCCCTGGGGCTCGGATGCAACGATTTTACGGAACGCAACGATTAATCCACGATTAAAGGAAAATATGGATTGCAGCGTTTGCATAATACAAAACTTCATCACCATCTCAATCGATAGCGGAGATTTCCTCAAAAGCTGAAATACAAAACGGTACCCGCAACTTCCAAACTACATCAGTCATAATCTACTACAGCCGATAATATCCAAAGTTGATTTAGAAATGATGCCAAGTACTTTGAGAGCCATGCGGTTCGTAAATACGGTCCCATGATAAAATCCTCCACAGGCTTTGTCCAACACTCACTCACTTATAACTAAAAATTCCAGAGTCCCATCCACGTGGGGTCAGCAACGCCGGCGGAGCCGTTGTCCGCGCATGACGAGACGTCGTCGTCGGACCGCACGAAGGACGACGACGACGCCGGCGCCTCCGACGACGACAGCGACGACCGCGCCGACCCGCAGCACCACGACCCGGAGCGACTCAAGGCTTTCAACGTGAGTGTTTAGGCTGGTTTTACGGCCCAGCCACGACATTGTTCTAAGCGCGACAGCGGTGAGCGGCAGCCATACGTGCGACTGAAAAGTCCCATCGCTGTGTCTCGCTCCAATGTATGGCCGCCGCTCACCGCTGTCGCGCTTAGACCAATGTCGTGGCTGAGCTGTTAGTGTCAAGACCAATTTGTATGGTTGATGTTGTTGTCCGCGCGGACCCGCCGGCGCCACTCTGAAACGTTCTCTGAAGTTAACACATATTAGTCCAGTGCGTATCGCTCCGCGCGGTCTATCCGCATGACACTAAAACCAGTCTTATGGTCACGAGTGTCACGACAGATGAAAAAAATTAGGGCAGGCTGCGTCAGAGACACAGCCGCAATAATCAACGTGAAACGTGGTGTGAACTACCGCTATTGAGAAGGCCGAAGGCTAAGATCCACGCGCACGCAGAATAATGAGGATTGCGCGCCGATTCCGAGCGGGACGCCAGCGTTCGTCCGGCGGCGCACCGCTATCATTGCGCTCCGCTAACGCTACGCTATCAACACGCTTTATGTGTGGCGGAGGCTTAAGTGTTTAAAGACGTTGGCCTATGTACGAGCACCGCGTAAAGCCGGAGATCTGAAGCATCCAGAAGGTCAGGCTTCGTATTGCTGAATTTAAGATGTCGGCGCCCGACCCTACAGGGCCAGCTAATGAACATAAGGTTAGACTTCTTAATGCTAAATGTACAAGCGCGCGCAGCGAATGCCGGGCTGCGCCGGATCCTTGAATGTCGGGTTAGACTTCTCACTGCTCAATGTACCAGCCATGCGCCGATCCAGGGGGTGGGAGCCTAGGTTGGCTATACAAATAGACCACGTGACCCCCCCGGGCACCAACCTGGATCCGCGCTTGGTACGAGGGCGCTGCGTGCGCTTGAATGTCGCTATGCTCACTATAATTCGTAGGTTGAATTATTCTGAGACACACTTTTTGCGACTTCAAAAGCTTTCTGCACTCCATTAAAAGAATACAATTTTCATTACAGATGTTCGTTCGCCTCTTCGTCGACGAGAACCTGGACAGGATAGTCCCCATCTCCAAGCAGCCCAAAGAGAAGATCCAGGCCATCATCGACTCGTGCACCCGACAGTTTCCGGAGTTTGCCGAGCGCGCCCGAAAGCGGATCAGGACCTACCTGAAGAGCTGTCGGCGGAACAAGAAGGTCCGTGGCGACGGGCCGGCTGCGGGCAACGGGGGGAGTGCTACGGGGACTACTAATGCTTGGGATACTGCGGTGAGGGTTCGATCGTAGATTTCTGATACTTTTTGTAGTTAAAACAATTAAAATTGCTATCTAATTACATATAAGTGGTGCATGTGTGTGTATGAGAGAAACCAGAATTCTTCTATGTAACTTCGTACTTATATAGACTTCAGTTCATGAAAGTCGATCCAAATAAGAACATTCAATCAATTAATGGTAGGTAACGGATGAACCAAGCGCTTTTCAAATAGGTCTTCGTATAAGCCGCTAAATCTGTTAAATAATTATCTTTAATAACTAATGGATGCTTCTGTTTCTAACTTTTTTGTCGAAGATCGAGATCGGCATTCGGTTTGACTGTGCGTGCCAAGGTTTTGATTGGCATCGACTTCTTTGCTTTCTTTAAATACTATATAATTATAATATTTGTAGTTTTTAGAGATGATTTATCTTCTTTAAAGCCATTTTTAAATGGTAGACTCACTTAAAGTGTCGTTCCGTGTACAGTCAAGTGTAAAAATATGGGTGCGTACAACTTATCAAAAATATGTCCCATAGCACTTTATGTCGGCGGAATAAGGTCTCGGTACATATTTTTGAGCGGATAAAATCGATACGTATTTTTGCACTTGACTGTACTACTAGGTATCTGACTGTTTGAAAGTAATGCATGACATCATTTTTACAGGTGAGACCGACGCCAGCACACCTGACCTCGGTTCAAGCGGAGCACATCCTTGCACAAGCGTGTGAGAACGAGAGCCTCAACGCTAAACGCATGCGGCTAGGCCTCGACCCTGTCAGCCAGCCCATGCCCACTGTACCCACTCCTATGGTAACTAGTCACTACTAGCATATTCACCACACTATATAGTGCAGCTCATGTCGGTTCAAGCGGAGCACATCCTTGCACAAGCGTGTGAGAACGAGAGCCTCAACGCTAAACGCATGCGGCTAGGCCTCGACCCTGTCAGCCAGCCCATGCCCACTGTACCCACTCCTATGGTAACTAGTCACTACTAGCATATTCACCACACTAGTGCAGCTCATGTCGGTTCAAGCGGAGCACATCCTTGCACAAGCGTGTGGGAACGAGAGCCTCAACGCTAAACGCATGCGGCTAGGCCTCGACCCTGTCAGCCAGCCCATGCCCACTGTACCCACTCCTATGGTAACCAGTCACTACTAGCATATTCACCACACTAGTGCAGCTCATGTTGGTTCAAGCGGAGCACATCCTTGCACAAGCGTGTGAGAACGAGAGCCTCAACGCTAAACGCATGCGGCTAGGCCTCGACCCTGTGAGCCAGCCCATGCCCACTGTACCCACTCCTATGGTAACTAGTCACTACTAGCTAGAGATGGGCGGCGGGAAAATACCCGGGGTAGATATCGGGTATTTACCGGGTATTTACCCAATCTACCCGATATTTACCTTTTCTACCCTAATGGGTGGGTATAAATAAATATTGTAATAAAATGGGTCATAAATTGAATTTAATCGTGAAAAAATGTTTTCTTGGTATTGTATAATATATTTATATTTTATTAATATAGTTCTATAAACATTTATGAGCCGCGGCAAATGCCGGGATAACGCAAGGAGGAAAAAAAAAAAGTTCTATAAACATTTATCGAAGTATTCGTATTGAATAAGGAATTTGTTAAATATCATTGACATGCTTGTGTGTTTGTTACCTCCTCCTCCTAAACGGCTGAACCGATGGGGATGAAATTTTGTGTGCTTATTATAGTTCCTCTCAAGTAACAATTTCTGGTCCTATAGTGGTCGAGGACACCAAATTAAATCACACTAAATGGTCCTATAAATAGTCTATATTGGTACTGTAGAGCCGATTTGGCGCAATTATGCAGCCATTTAGTGATATAATAGGCCTATAGCAGTATCATCCGTGACGTTTAAGGTCGTTTATGGTGATGTAATGATGACTATTGTGCTAATTTGTTGACATGGAGGACACAGTAACGCTATTATAGTATCAATTTATGCTATAGTAGCATTTGAGATTCCGTTATACAGGTTATTTTGTTCTATAATAGCAGTTGCCGTCCCTTTTAATGCGAAATTTCTAAAATAATTTAATGTGTGTAATACTTAACAAAAAGTGTTCTAAACGAGGAACTTAATGAAAAGTGGCGTGTGAACTTATGAAGTTTAGTGTCAATTAACATAATTTGGATTTCGTATACTTCCATCATTACTGCAAAAAGGTATGCGATGGAAATTTTACCGTTAAAAGAATATTAGTTTAATGGAGTATTTTAAATGCGCCGTCGATTTATACATGTTTTGAATAAAATAAATAAATATAATTTAATACAATATAAAATTATTGGCACCATAGTTTCTACTATGGATCCAAGAAGTAAAACATACGCTTTTATAGTTCGACTGTATCACTTATCATACGCATTCACTACCATAAGCCCGCCATCGTGGATTCAATTAGGGTTGCATTAGAATTTAACTATGATCCAGTTTAACTTATAAGTTCTTTATACACGGTGTTTCCGGTATCACTCAAAACCTCAGACACCCCAACTGATTTTTATTTTTTTAAACTCATCTAGAGTATTTATCTTTTAATCTGATCGTTACTTTTTTTTAAATTGAATTTTTAATTTTCTGTACAGCTCTACTTGACTTTTAGCTCTACACTCAATAAAATAATTGCTAACTACCATCATAAACCATAACACTATTTATTTGTGTACGTTACTGCAACGACATAAGGTTTACCAATAGACAGCTAAGATGTCACTGTAAAACACTTTAAAGCTTTGTCACAGTAAACTTCAAATTGGACAGGTAATCGCAGTAAGCAAATAAACTCAATATTCAAAATGACAAGGTTGTAATTAGGTACGAGTTCAATTTGTTATGACTTTTGATAAACATTAAGATTAAACTGACAAACAACGTCAAACTAGTAGCGGAAAAAATAATCGTCCAAGTAACCGGCCAGTATTAATACCCCTAAATACTGAAAAAAGGTAAACAACCTCTAGCAATGCGATATACACAATGTTGTATTACGAGTACAATAGAATGGGCACGTAAAAAATAATTAATAATACTAATTTAAATAAAAATATTACCCCCATCAAGATATAGCTCAATCGATTCTACTCTCGATTCTGAACAAACTGTTTTCAGGTTTTTAGTGTTAAGTGAAACACGGTGTATAGAAAACAATACTTGTTTTCAATGTTTTACTATAGAAAGCATAAACAGTATCAATAAATGTTGTTTTCTTTTTAGTATGACAAATCTAAACTACAATTGGTCGCTATGTGTATTTTTAAAGTTAATTTCTAGAAAAACACTGTACGGAACCAGATACCGCATCTTTGGCCTGATTTCATAATTACGATGTATAAATAAACACCATAAAGCAGCCTTTTAAGGTCAAAATTATCATTTAAAAGTAATCGTTTTCTACTCTTATATATCTGATTTGGTTTATAAAACATATAGTAAACTCAGCTATAACGCTATTTTGTTTTAAAAGAGATACCGAAACCATTATTCAACAGTTCTGTGATATAAAAGAGTCATTGTGGCGTATACGGCGATGAGATATAAAAGGCATTAGAAAACGACTATTAACGCTTTTCAAAGCTATATATACGTATACTGAAAACTTCATTATACAGCAAAATAGCTCTATAATGGTATTCATATCACTATCTACAGTGTTAAATACTATAGCAGTGTTTTCCAAAGCCACTATATCCCAAAATAGTGCTATAGTTACTATAGTTAGGTTTTAAATCTGTTAAAACACAACTACTAAAAATACTATAAGCGGCTTGTTGGGAACCTTAATAGCGCAAATTGATAGCATAACAGTGATTCCTAATACTATTATACAATAATATTGTTCATTAGTAGGTTATTTGATCCTGTTATAGACCAGGCCTATAGCGGCTCTATAAAATGGTGATATAAACGTTTACATCACTTCCTAATAACACCTTTTAGCTGTATAACACAACAACTATAGCGGCTTGTCGGGAACCTTAATAGCGCAAATTGATTGCATAACAGTGATTTCTAACACCATTATACAATAATATTGTTTTATAATAGTCATATTTGATCGTGTTATAGACCAACACGGGTAGCATGGTCGCGCGATAGACGATAAAATGTCAGGCCGTCCCTATCGCACTATTAGTAAGTGCGATAGGGACGGCCAGATGTTTTATCATTTATCGCGCGACCATAATTGCCTGCCAGGCCTATAGCGGCTCTATATTTTTTTTTTAATCTTTATTAACACTTTCGAAACCGGGCTCTACGCGGCGCTACGACATTTTCGCTACATACGGGGAAACCCATGTAATCGGCTACGCTTCTACGAGCGGTGTACCCGACAGTCGGGTTCTTGGTAGCGAAAGTGTTAAAGAGCTTTATCGCTTAGCGATTATGTCGCTCCATATAACCCACATAGTTACATTTACTTACGATTAATAAGGCCTATATTAACTAGCTTGAATAGTGCTCGGGCTTCGTCCGACAATGGAAAAGCCAGGAGCGGCTCTATAAAATGATGATATAAACGTTTACATCACTTCCTAATAACACCTTTTAGCTGTATAACGCAACAACTATAGCGGCTTGTCGGGAACCTTAATAGCGCAAATTGATTGCATAGCAGTGATTCCTAACACTATTATACAATAATATAGACCTATAGTAAGTAGTCATATTTGATCCTGTTATAGACCAGGCCTATAGCGGCTCTATAAAACGGTGATATAAACGTTTACATCACTCCTAATAACACCTTTTAGCGGTATAAGCTTATAGAGCTAAAAGGTGTTACTGGAGGCTTTTATACGACAGGCGGTCACGCCGAAAACCTTTATACGACATCTATAGTAGCTTTTAGCGTCGAAAACCAAAATTATAGCACTAAAATGTTACTTGGGAGCTGTTTGTTTGGTAAAGCCTACTATCTAGCCGAAGTCCAGTATCTAGCCGAAGTCACATAGAAGGCATTATTACAGTCCGAATTCAAAGCAAGTGTTAATTAAAATCACACGTGGACGTGGCGCTTGTTTAGCTAAGTACAAACTAAAGTATAAATATCCCATAAATAAAAAAATTAAAAAAGTAACTGACCGGTCACGTGACTAATTGCACCCTTTCAATACGGATGCACCTACCTGGCGTTTTGCAAAGCTGTGACCTTAACTAGTCACTACTAGCATATTCACGCCCAACAAACAAAATATCCTTATAAAATCAATCTATAAGGGCTAAACACTCATAGTAGTTTTAAAATAGCATTCATTATGCCAGAGTTCCTTATAGCGGCTCATTATAAGAGAATTTGGCCTAATAGTACATTTACTCTTATAATTTGGCCATGTACACGTTAATAAGTCAAATTTATATGACTGCAATAAGGGTTTAAAAATATTTACTCTTATAGTAGCTCATTATAAGAGGATTTGGCCAATAGTACATTTACTCTTATAACTTGGCCATGTACACGTTAATAAGTCCAATTTATATGACTGCAATAAGGGTTTAAAAATATTTACTCTTATAGTAGCTCATTATAAGAGGATTTGGCCAATAGTACATTTACTCTTATAACTTGGCCATGTACACGTTAATAAGTCCAATTTATATGACTGCAATAAGGGTTTAAAAATATGTATTCTTATAGAAGCCATTTAAAATGCCTTTTCGCTGTATAATATTCAAAGCACTATAAAAGCTTTTGTTATGGCCAATTATTCTTATAAAAGTAATGCATAAGATAACTATGATGCTTTATGCCTCATAGGAGCATATAATAAAACGTCTATCCAGCAAACAAATTATAGCATTTTATAAAGTGTTTTAAAGAATTAAAGCAATACATTTTCTCTTATACAATAATTATAAAGGCATTATTCTTGAAAGTGTCGTATTAAAAGTTTTTATAAAACTTGATTCGTCATTTTGAAAATCCAGCGAATGTGAACAATCTGATCCCAACTTATCGATTAGTGGTTCCGTAGAGGATGCCATTATGGAATAATTATAAGAATATGCAGGCAAGCAGCAGTGACAGTAATACAGGTATATCGTTAAATGATGAATTGAGTTTGGATTTAGCTTAATAATTATATTTTTTGTTCTTATTTAAGGTAACTGGTCCATTGTTTCCATGTTTTACAATGTTTACATTATTAAATAGAGTGTCCACCGGTTATACCAGACTAGCACTCGGAGGTGGCCAATTATACATAACTGAGCGTATAAGAGACTATTACCAAGGCACTCAGTTTTTTTATCCATCAGTACCTACTAATATTAATTTTTAAGATTAACTTTATTAGAATAAGTTCCAAAAGTGTATTCCTTACTTTATGGACTTTGGTCTGAAATAAAAAAAAATCTTTTATTGCGGGTTATCATTGTGAATGTTGGACGATCTGAATAAGTGAATACAATGTTCGGCTATTTTAAGAAGAAACCGATTTTATATGTAGTCCTTTTGGGACTAAGACAGATTAAAATTGAGGACAAATAAAGACAAACTCACTGTTTTTAAGATATTTATTTATGTGCAACGAAACCAAACCGATACAAGTAACTTTATAAGATTAATATTTTCAGTTCTATTGCTCACGATGTTGCTGTTTCAATGAGTCTACATACTTCAAAATATTAATATATTCTTCAGAGCGCCTACACGGTGGTAGAAATTGTAATTAACCTATCAGTAAATTTTCAAAATAATAAGTAGTTTCTTTTATCGAGGTCTTCATCAAATTCACAAAAGATATATTGATTTTCGTTTTCTTGTTTTGAATTATCAGCGCCATCTTTGCTTGGTGTGATTTTCTTACAACCTAAACTATTTCCTGCGTCCTCTTCCATTTTGCATGTTTTTTGATCCACCACTCCTGGCTTATTTTTGGGTGTAAGTAATGATTGTGACTGATTTTCTCCATCAGAATATGTGCCGTTTTGTAGTTCATCTGTAATAAAAAAAAATATTTATTTGAAGTCTTAGGCTAGGCTGTTTATAGTTATCGACACAAAGTCCATTGTGATGGCGGTACTGAAATCGTCTGTGGTTTTCAATAGCACTTACTTACTAAGAGGAGGAGAAGAGTTTGTCATCTTCACGTCACTAAAAACGGCTGACTATGTATCTCATCCACAGATTCTGTAACAATAACCATAATAATAAGTATCAAATAGAGTATTTGACTCAGCATTTACAATAAATCAATAGGAAGTAATAAAATAAGGCACCAGAAGATTAAATATTCCGAAGCACAAGTTTGTTTTAAATTGAAAATTCTAGGTATAACTTCCTAATGAAATATTGAAAATATCAGTATTACCTGACATGCTGCGGACTACACGGTTTTATTTTGTTCTATGCCGGTTAATCGAACCAAACCTTTATCAAAGCGTTCCCCAAAATACCGGTTTAAAAAGAACGGTCTTTCGAACAAAAATGCAATTTCAAAGTTTTGCGCCAAGTACATGATAACTAGACAGCGGATTTCAGGTAGCGATTAAAAAATTTTATGGATATGACTAGTGCAATTTTTTAAATACATGTCATGTGGTTTATAATCTATTATTATTACCTACATCGCACACCACAAACTTCACTGAATAATTAGATTAAATTAATGTTATTTTTTATTTTATAAATTAAAGTATTTTATTCTAAATAATGGACTTTCAATTTAAATATATATAAGAAGCGAATTATTTTCGTTTTTATATTCTTTGAGCCATAATAGAAGTTTTTACTGTGCAATGCGCAGAAGAAATATTAAAGAAATAAGTATAAATAAATATTTTATTTTTATTTTTATTTATTATCATTATAATTTTTGCCCAATATTCACAAAAGCATCCAAAAAGGGTTTTACTTTTATGTTCCCATACATTTTTTCGTGTGTAGAAAAAATAATAAATATTGTATGCGAGTCATATTCATATTAATATTTAAATCGCTACCTGAAACCTGCTCTCTAACGATAACGTTATGAATTTTTAACTGGTATCCGTTACAAATATTTAACTAGATGGTAAGGTTCGGGATTTCACTAATTGTGAGAAGGAACCCTAAAGATATATAAAATGGCGAATCTTAAGTAACACCGGTGGCTATTATAAAGTTTTTACTCTTATAGAGTATTTGTAAATGATGTGCTTACTGCTTTTACTCTTATAACAGCCTTGCTCAAGACATGTCAAAATTAATTAACCGCATTTTTAGTACAAAACCGTTGAAATACAAGGGCGCATTAATAATACAACACATTTTATATCACATTTCACCATGAAATTGGATTCCCACACAGTTTTCATAATAAATAAGCAAATAATTGTAATATGTAAAAGTTAACTTACCGTTTACTAACTTGCAAAATGGATGACTTGATGATGATGTACACATAAATCACTACGAAAAGCACAATAAACTTTTAAAACAGCATCCTGTTTCGCCGTTATGAGTTTTACTCCCTTATATCTGATGATCACAAAACGTGTACAAGAGCTATTGCCCTTATTAAAGCTTTGAATATGATTCTTACAAGTATAATTGCCTTTATTAAAGCTTTAAATATGATTCTTATTAGTACATTAGCCTTTTAAAAGCACTTTTGTTGCCATTATAAGGTTAACTTTCTTATTGCATGCCATAATAAAACACGTACAAGATAAGAAAGCTAATAATATAGCAACTACAAGGGGGATATAAGGTTTTTGGCCTTATAAGGTGTGCCCAAATGCCCTCTTGTAAAGGGTTTACAAGGTTATTATAAGAGTACTATTTTTGGCATTATAAGCCACTATAAGACTAATTTTTGTTAGTTGAGGTATTAGCAAGAGAAAGCAGGAACATATGTGCGAAATGTCATTTGATATTTGCCAGTCGCTTTTCGGTGAAGGAAAACATCGTGAGGAAACCGGACTGATTCCAATAAGGTCTAGTTACCCTTCGGGTTGGAAGGTCAGATGGCAGTCGCTTTCGTACTAGTGCCTACGCCAAATCTTGGGATTAGTTGTCAAAGCGGACCCCAGGCTCCCATGAGCCGTGGCAAATGCCGGGATAACGCAAGGAGGATAATGATGACCAAGAGAAAGCAGGAAATAGTTTTTCTTTATGGTTTTGATGTCGCAGGTCTGTCTCTTACGAATTTGCACTGCCCCTAGTTCTCATTTATTATAAAATGTCAATTACTATTCAGAATAGATACTAATAGTAGTCATATTGACAGTAACATATTCGACTTATATTGCCCGGGATATAGACCGTGATTACCTTTTTGATTTTTGTCGAGCTCCCGATATTTCGACGCAGTTGCATGTCTATATCCCGGTCAATATAAGTCTAATGAAAATAACTGTGAATCATTCAAAACTCTTATAGTAACACATTCAGCATTTCACCGACCCAAATACTCATTAAAAAAATATAATTCTTAATTTATCGATAAATTCAAATTATTGAAATACTGTTGTCATGTCTCGCCATGATGAAGAAAATCCTTCTTATCGAACACAAAGACCACCAGGGCAATAAAACTAACTTGTCTTGTCTTTCATCCCCAGGCCATAGACACGACAGCAACCTCAGCCGTCGCCTCCTCATTCCTGAGCCTGTACAGCGGCATCAGCTCAGCCCCAGCCACCTCCACCAACACCACATCCTCCTCGCACAGCAAGGCCGCAGCCGACACCACGAGGCCCTCAGTCAGCCCCACGCTGGAGAACCCGCTGCTGAACAATAATAGTCTGAAGCTGGATAACGCTAATGGAAACGCTGGCAGTAAGACTGCAAGGTGAGTTGTCTTTTGATATCAAAATCAAAAATCAAAATCAAAATATTTATTCAGCAAATAGGCCACAGGGGCACTTTTACACGTCACATATACATTTTAGAGAGGATGGATGAGAGGAGAGTAACGAAGAAAGTATATGAAAAAAGAGTGGAAGGGTCAGTTGGAAGTGGAAGACCTGGGCGAACTTTTCTTGTTCAAATCGGGGAAATATTGCAAAAAGGCCAGGTCAGAAGTACTCGAAACCGACGAGCGTGTATGAGAAACGTTATGAAAGTGTGTGAAGCGAAAGTGATTTGTCAGGATCGTAGTAAATGGAAATCCGTGATCTCTGCCTACCCCTCTGGGAAACAGGCGTGATTGTATGTATGTATGTATGTATGTACATAATATACATTTTAACATATTTTTTATATTTGAATTTAAATTACACAATTGATACAATACTAATTTTACCTAATGTATAACTCTACTACAATTTATTAGAGATGTATAAGGTCTCTTCAAGTCGAATTACAACTAAAACTACACATAATATAAATAACCTAACCACAAAATTAAAATTTTTAAAAACCCCCGACCGCGACATAGTAGACCGATTTTCATGAAACATGTCTAAGAACACTCCCGACTAACTCAGCTTTCAGACAAAAAAACGAAATCTAAATCGGTTCATCCGTTCGGGAGCTACGATGCCACAGACAGACACACACACAGACAAACAGACAGACAGACAGACGGACAGACAGACAGACACGTCAAACTTATAACACCCCGTCGTTTTTGCGTCGGGGGTTAAAAAAGTACAAACAGACATAAAAATCAAAGTCTAAAATTACTTTAGAGGTACAAATGACTCTAAATGTCACAACTTAAGATAACATGTAAGTATACTTAATCTATAGTTATATACAGAGTGGGGCCTGTAACAAAGGCGAAGAATTGAACTCTAGTCTATTCTCCTTATACTGATCAACATTTGTTCGGCGACTTTTAAAAATAACTTTAATTTTGATTTTTATCACCCTTGAAAGTTTTTTCTAAGAGGTAATGTATTGCGAATTCTGTTAAGTCTAAAGTGTGACAGACAACGTCAATGACAACAATAATGGCGTACATTGAAGCTAATATTTATTTTATATGAAAAATTTAAAATTTAAAAACTTCATAATTTTTAAAAGTCACTGAACAAATGTTGATCAGTATAAGGAGTACAGCCTACAGTTCAATTTTTCGCCTTTGTTACAGGCCCCACCCTGTATATTCAATAGTTTTTAACCCCCGACGCAAAAACGACGGGGTGTTATAAGTTTAACGTGTCTGTCTGTGGCATCGTAGCTCCCGAACGGATGAACCGATTTAGATTTAATTTTTTTGTTTGAAAGCTGAATAAGTCGGGAGTGTTTTTAGCTATGTTTCATCAAAATCGGTCCACTATGTCGCGGTCGGGGTTTTTTTCAAAATTTTAATTTTGTGGTTATTACAAGAGAGCAAAGTTTGATAGTCCTTCGGGTGCTTACGTTGAGTCAATGCAAACGAAAAATTATATAATACTCGCTACGGTCTTGAAACTAGTTTCGAATCTTGAGCGTAGTAGGGAATTGGAAAACTCAAAGACGCACACATTTCGAAAAGACACCAGCGTGCATCTCTTCTTAATGCTAACAAAGAGGATAGAGTATTAAAGAGAGTTAGCGCCAGTTGCATCAGCCACATTTGACAGACACATAATCGTCACGCAGCAGAGGTCTATGGAACTTCGGATCCCATCAAGCGCGGATCCAGCTTTATGCCCAGGGGGGGGTCACGTGGTAAAGGCCCGGGGCCCCAGGGGGGGGTCACGTGGTCTATTTGTATGGCCAACTTAGGCTCCAGGGGGGTCATGACCCCCATGACCCCCCCCCCTGGATCCGCGCATGGATCCCATACAATAAAATTTAACGAATGCTCTAACGGTGACAGACGGTTTGGTGCAACCGGCGCTTACTGTCAAAGTAAAATGTGTAATCACAGTGCATAGACTGCCATCTCTCGACACAGGCTTAAAACTTTTGAACCTCAGTTTTGACAATTTGGCCCATATTCTTAGCTTGATATGTTTTAAAATGACAAATATTAATATTAGCGCCATCTAGCTGAGCGTACCCCAAAGGTGTAATGCCATCTAGGCCACCGTACCTTTTTCTGTATGGTACTGAGGTACGTTTTTTTCTTAGACTATATCTGTCTATACGAAGTTATATATGTCTTTGATACTAACTACCATTACTAATATTTGACGCGTGATTGTCGCTAGATGTCACTACAAATAACCCGCATTTACTGATGTATGGAGTTACAACTCTTCCCTTCCTCTATGGTTGAAAGTTACTTTTGTAGCTAGCGCCAAACATTTGGGAACTACTAGTTAGGTCGCCATTAGGTGTCCACCCTAGAATTTAAATGATCATAGATAATTAGATATACTTGCTGTGGTCTGAGAGCCAGAAGCAATAGGGTGAATCAACTTTTTCTTGCCTGTTATTGCCATAGTTACGGTCCCCTGAGTAACGCTGGTTTTATGCAAAATGATGCTACTTAAACTATGCAAACATGCATTTTCCTGGTGTTAACAAGCCTTTTCCTTGATTTGCCACATACAAACATGGACTACATACATGCATGCTTGCATGATTTCAGTAGCATAATTTTGCATAAAACCAGCGTGACTCAGGGGACCGTAACCATGGCAATAACAGGCAAGAAAAAGTTGATTCACCCAATGGTGACTTGCTAACTACTACTACTAGGCGGGTCGTATGTTTGTTTACCACCGACGTAAGATTAAAAATATGATATTTTCCAGCCCCGCTTCGTCTCCGGCTCCGCTGTTCAGACCGTCTTTCCCGTCCACGTTCGGGACACCGCAGACTTTCGGACGCCAGAGGTACCTAGTCATCTTTAGTAGTATTTAAATCATATGGCCACTTTCACAATTTGGGACCCCCCCAATTAGCGTAAGTTGTTAACAAACATTAAGTCACTGTCAGTTTTGTGACGATAATTAAGCATGAAATTTCAATTAAAATATTGTTTTTGTGTTAATTAATTACATAAATTTTAAGCGATAATCTTGAGAATAAGAAAAAAATAACTTTTTAGACAGATTTTGTGATTAATTGTCGTCACAAAACTGATAGCGATTTAGTTTTTGTTAACAACCTACCTTAATTGGGGGACCCAAATTCTGAAAATGCCCATGTAATATGATGAAGAATTGTAGACAAATATAGCACTTACTACAACATACTACAGAAAAGTTCATAAAAATATAAATAAAATAAAGTTATAAACTGAAATAGATACCATACACTAAAGAAAAAGCGATCAACCCCATTGGTGGCGAAGCCGGGAATCGAACCCGGGTCTCCAGCTATCGCGGCTGACGTGCTAAACCACTACACAATCTTGACCTCCGAGGTACCCGTCGAAATTTCTCTAGTGTATGTTATCTCTGAAGGCTTGGCGCATTTGACCAACTCTAAGGATCTCAAATAAAGTTGTTCTTGGCGCCGTGGACACGACTAGTAACGATGCCTTTAGATGTTCTTGCTATTTAAAAAAGATTATTGTTAATCTTCATTTTGCAATAGCAATATAATATTTACTTATGTTGCCATTAATTTTCAGCACCAACACAAATCCGGCCACAGCTTTGTCGAGCAGCGCCCTCTTGTCCACGTTATCGGCGTTGCCTCCATCAGGTAACCATTTTACATCATCCATAGCACAGTATAATAAACAGTACTATCGTACAGTATGGCTACTCCCTGCTTCCCTCTGAAAGTGCCGCCCACCCGCTCTCGGCTACCCTACCGCCTGTCAAGAACGCGGCCAGTCGACCTGTCTTATCTCACTCACACTAGCGTGATACGCGTTCGCCTACACGAGTTTAGACTGTGTGCGTTCCTTTCATATATTTGATCGCCATTGTCCGAGGTGTGTCTATAGCCAGCGAATTTTTCCACTATTATGGATCTAACGGATCCTAGCGCCATCTAGCACACTTAAACGGCTACCTCTTAGTTAGCTACCTCTCCGGTTAGTTGTCTAGTCACATGATCGTTTAAATAGTTATCATCGGTTGCATCACCAATCACGGTGTAAAGATGGTCAGCAGGGTCTCATTTCTCGAAACTACAAGTTACGATTTACAAGTGTAATTGTCAATGTCTAACATGACAAGTTGAAAAGTGACTTCCGCTTGTAACTTTCAGTCTTGAGAAATGGGCCACTGGGGCCCATTTCGCACGTCGCCCCAGGTCGTATGAATATGGGGATATGCTCTCATGTACTTCTTCTTACTTCCTGTGGCGCTACTGGCGCTACAACCTTTTGTGGGTCCTGGGGCCCATTTCTCAAAGATACAAGTTACAATTTACAAGCGGTTGTCAATGTCTAATATGACAAGTTGGAAAGAGACTTCCGCTTGTAACTTGTAACTTTCAGTTTTGAGAAATGGGCCCCTGGCCTCCTCTACAGTACTTATCCATTTGCTCCGGTCCTTTGCGTCCTTCCTCCCTGCGCTTATTTATTCATCTTTATTTTTTTATTTATTTGCAGGTGTAGGCGTGAACGCAGCAATGGCAGCGTACCAAAGCGCTCTGTTGTCCGCTATGGCCGCGCACACACATTCCTTCCCCACCAATCTATCCGGTGAGTTCCATTGTTATTGAACCGTCTGCTACTTACTTTAGGTGGATCGATCGATCATATATTTTTGAAGTTGTCGGCATGTAAAGATTTGAAATTTGTATCAAATCTTGTGGTTTACAAACTTTACAATTTGTTGACGCTATGCTTGATCGTAATAAGTGACGTTTTCTCGTATAGTACCTTATTGTCGCTGAACTTAAGTCCGTTTTCACATTATCCGATCCGATATCGGATGTCGGAAGGATTTCAATAGAAAAAAATCCAAGATGGCGCCTGTAATGTATGGAATATCAGTCCGACATCCGATATCGGATCGGATAATGTAAAAACGCACTTAAGGACGCACTCCGTATCTTTATAGGGTGTATATGTATAGTTCGAAGTACTAAAATGCTCGGGTAATTTCGAAATGGGAATCTTGACATGATAGAAATAATGGTTATTTTTATGTGACTTTCGAAATTAGACGTCTTTCGAAATTACCCCAATGCGCTCTACCTATTATTAGATTTATAGGTTAATACAATACTACATTATGGTACCTTTCGCTTGAGATCGGCATAAGGTTCATAAATTGTTAAGATCATAAGACAATCAACCTTTTCATCGAGCTGTCTTAAAGTAAAAAATATGTAAACATCGTCTTCCAGCAGGGTTAGCACATGATTGCCTCGAGATTAAGTCACCGCGAGATAGACTACCCGTTCTTATGTCATTAATACCGTTATAAAAAGACGTGTCATCTATCTCGCGGCCATCATTCAGGCCTATAGAAATTCATACTTTTATCATGATACTTCAATCGGCCCACAATTAACTAACGTGTCCTTCAGCGCCAACAGACCTGTCCCTCAAGAGCCCGGCGCCCGCCGCGTCCGCGCACGCCGCCGCGGCGCCATCTCTCGGCAGCAAGCCGCTGCTCAGCCACAAGCTGTCGGGCGCGGAGGTGGGCGCCGTGCGGCAGCTCATCACCGGCTACCGCGAGTCCGCCGCGTTCCTACTCCGCTCGGCCGACGAGCTCGAGGCCCTCCTCCTCAACCAACCCTAGGACACGCCCAAAACCGACCTCGCCAGCATTTTCGGCTTCAAATTCGGATACTTCTGAACTGTGCTAGTACAAATTGTGATTAAAATTGGGTGCGGTTTACGATGTCGTGTCAATTTTTAGGCGCTTTTAGTTCGCGTCCTCGGATTTCGGTCTCGTTTTAGGCCGGTTTTAGTGTCACGCGGACCGCACCGGACTAGTACATATGTACAGTAAACGACCATAAAAATGCATATCGGTCTTTGGGCAGAGACGATTAACGTCACATAAGCAAGAAAGCCCAACCCAATGTGTACTGGGTTTCTTTGGTCATGAGCAGGACCGCACCAGATAGTCTAGAGAAGCTCACAATCACGGGACGCATGGCAAGCAAGCGAAGAAGTAGAAGCATGGGTACACATTGAGCAGACAGAATAACGTCTGTGACAAAGACCACATTACATGCACCACACAGACTAGCATATAGCATAGCATAGCATGCACCGTGTCCAGGATCGAGTGGCGACAAGCGGTGAAAAGTGTCCACATTCGTCACGTCCCTCAGCCATGACGATACGACAAAGAAGAAGAAGCAAGAAAGGGACAACGCTCTACGGAGACAAGAAACCGATGAGCATTTTTTATGGCCGTTTACTGTATTATATTCGGAGCGTTTTAGAGTGGCGCAAAATCAACTTCATACAAATTGGTCTTGTGGGTCGCTCCGCGCGGACGGTCCGCGTGACATCAAAACCAGCCTCTAAGTTTAGATTTGTGAGTTTTGTCAAATATTTGTGCTGTATTTTCCAGTTTAATGTGTTGTTGGTTAAATGTAACCGAGTTGCTAGAGTAGTTCTACTCGGCTATTAATTATAGACAATTTTATCGGTTAGATATGGAACATAAGTTTCTTCAAGCATACTACTAGAAATAATTCATTGCAAGTTGTTATCTGTTACAGTATTACGGTTTTTTTTTCGATAATAATCACTGTAATGCATGTTTAAACTAAATATTTTTATCGTGACAAAATTAACATGTCAGTAATCTTGCTAACCCGTGTTTCTGAAGTCTCTAGGTGCTCCTAGGAGTTAGCAGGGTTACTTACTTTTGACTTCTATGAAGTTTTTGCGCAAGATTTCATACAAAATTTGGAGTCGTATGAAATCTATATGAAAACTTGTTCAAACACGTCATGCTGATCAACCATTATATTGTAAAGTCAAACTGTCCTACAAATTAAACTATAGGTAAGCTCGTCGTACAAAGCTGCCATATTATTATAAAAACACACACTAAGTGTTGCCATTTGAGAAATTACTCGTTGGAAGAGTACAAAATTATTTTTGTGTATATTTAGGATTAAGAAAAAAATCAGGGAGATTTTAGATATAGGTTAAAAATTCGATATCTTGCCCGGTGCGGTGAAGTACATTAGGGTTAAAGACAAAGTCGCTTTTGATGCGGTATGTTGGCTAGTAAAGAGACGTGTAGGCAGCTTTTGTCATAAAAAGTACTTAATAATATACGGAGAGGCCTAGCCAAGGCCCAAATGTCCTATCATTTCTATTCTTCGGATTTGAAACTTCACTCTCAATGTAAACTACGACAGAGTTTAAATACTAGGTTTTAAAGTGGCATTCTAGACTTAAGAAGCACGAATTTATTTGTTGTTTTGTATTTATACGATTAGTGGTCTAGTTGTATTTATGTGAGTAATATATTCTTATTTATCTTTCTTTTTCAAAGCTTATAATGTAGGTCGGGTCGAATTTTGGTACCAAAAATTCGAAAAATGCAATATCATGCCGCTGAATTTTCTACTACAGATTCAAATGTCGAAATAACAATTTAGTTATGATTCATTCTCGAAAACTAAAAGTGATGTATGTATTAATAATAATAACAAATTAGTTCAACTATCAATAATTCAATCGATACCAGACCGATCCTATTTCTCGTAACCAAAACTACCAGTGGCCTATTTCACAATAGTGACAATTGTCGCCCGACATTGACACTTTGCCGTTTATTGCCTATCAAGGAAATATTGACGCCTAGTACAAGTAACAATGTTGCTTATCTAGGCACTGGTCCCACCGCGAGCTATAAAAACGAACAAAAGATAAGCACTCCCGTGCAAATAAAAGAGACACGGCGATATTGATAGCTCACCGCTGGGCGAGTACCTAACTATAAACATCGCCGTGTCTCTTTTATTTACACGGGAGTGATTATCTTTTGTTCGTTTTTATTATAGCAGCCGATAGCTCATAGTTTACTAGCTCGCGGTGGGACCAGTGCCTTAGTTATCAACCCAGAAATAGGCAAAGAAGTGTTAAGACGATACGGTAGGGGTCAATTCTCCATACAAACGCTCTCGACTATTTCCTCCCTGGTTTTTGAAGATAGAGCAATGATTTTTTCAACACAGATTGTTATTATTTTTATCTGTGTCGGACCGTTTTGATTTTTTTGATATTCTGCTTTTGAAAGACTCTAGAGTCAGTCAAAAATTTCCAAAAACATGTTAAACAAATTAAAAAAATGTGGCGCGAATGTTTATGGTCCGATAAAAAAATGAATTACGCGCCTTTTTCTAGTGACAGACTTGTTTCCCCAGCTAACCCCAGTTAACCTACGTAGTGGTTTACTAAGTTCCTTGTACCAATCATCGTCAAGGTTACCTGGGGGCCTACCGTGAACTCTGAAGTACGCGATTTGCGGGGCATCTTTGTCTTTTACTCCAATTAAGTCGTTATTTACAAAATTTGGTCTTCGTGGTAGGCCCTTTAGCATCGCAGGAATCTTGGTCGCTATCTGGCTATTATCTATTTGTTTGATGCAGTAAGGTCAACCGGTGTCATTGTGCCTGCTGCATGGGGTTAATGCGCCTTCTGAAGAACTATTAACGGAACATTTAAGAACTATTAGTAACGACCCTCTATAACTTATGTTCAAAGTATGGTTTAGCATATTTTAGATGTATACGGGTTAAAATATATTCCGTTTGGAAGATATCTTAAAAAGACATATTTATCCCTTCTCAGGGCCTCATAATGGTACAAACGGATATATCCCCTCGCTCGCGTGCAATGTCTAAGGTTAAGGTGGCAATGTGCGCCTAAAACGGAATATCTCGAAAACTACCGATTTGCAAGGATTATTTATAGGATTTACAATCTTCATACTAAGAATCGTACCTCATTCTTTTAGCGCCACCTATCAAATACTATCATAACTACACTGATGATGCCTACAAATAATTTTTCCCCTCACTAGCTCGGAAACACGTGTTTTGTCCTTTAATACCAGCGGGTAAAAACGCATTTTATCCACTAGTGGGTAAAGTAATTTGACGAATAAAGTCAAATTAACTGCTTTAAAATTGATAAAAGTAGGTGAATCAAGTAATTAAGATGATTTACCACCTGTGGAACTACTGGAAGCAGTGATAAACATATTTTTTGCGTTGTAGTTTCCTCGCTATAGTGAGGGGAAAAGTTTTGTGTTACACTCGGGTGCAAACGTATTTTACTTCTCGTGTGTTAAAAAACTCGCAAGTTCAGGATTCTATTCTGGAACCACTCGCTTCGCTCGTGGTTCAACTATAGAATCCTTTCACTTGCTCGTTTTTCAATTCCACACTTGGCGTTAAAATACAACTTTGCCCCCTTGTATAACAAATAACTATTTTTTCAGAATGTGTATTGACGTGATATCATGATTTTAAAGTAACTAACAACACGCAAAAATATTTGGGAAAATATGATTTTGGCCACTTCTAGGCTGCGAACAGCGCCATCTAGTTTTAAGCTTAAAAGGCCAATACATTTCAGGGGTACGCTTTTTTGTATGGGCTTTGTCAGTCCAGTATTAAATCTTTCTTGCTAGTAGTGACATCTTAGATAGGTAGAGATAGTTTTCGAGATACTTATTTTTTGATAGGCGCAGGCGCACTTGACCGCTAGGCGTCACCTTAACCTTACTGCGTTTATACATATCGTCACTACTTTTAAAAAAACTTATCTTCGTCTGTCAATGAAAATAAAATTGTAGTAAGTATGTATGAAATGCATGCATATAGACTTACTGCGTTTTAACTTTGCGGAACAGCGTGAGATACGAGATTTTTTAAAAGTACCTAGTGACGATATTCGCTTTGCTCAGTACAATTTTTAAGTTCAGTGTAAATCTATTTGTTACCATAGGTTTTATGGCCAAGTACTATAGGTAGGTTAATGTTAGATATTGCTTACGATTTACGATATAAGACTTCCGTTTCTCTTGAAATATTTTGATTACAAAAAATACCTATGAAATTTTCGGTTAGAAAATTTTCAGATTTGTAAAATATAATGTCCATGCCTGATACTGTTGATATCTGAATTAAAGTAATAAGGTCTGTTATTTATGGTATGTCATAAATCTGCTACTAGTAATGATGAAAAATCACTATCTCCAAAAAATACCAATCGGACAGTTTCTAAGTTTGGCCTAATTTTTTTTTTTACATAATTCCCAGAACCTCGTACTTAATATTATTATTGTATTGTATTGTAAGATGTTTTGTTGTAAAACTTTATGCGTTTAGTTGTCCGGCCAGTCTAAGTTCTTAACTAGATAACTTATTGAGTAATTTTTGAACAGGATTAATAATAGAATAATTACACACGTACACGCTTATTATGTTGCGAGATAAGTTCATAGCTGCAATACTTTTAATCAGTGACAAGTTTTTAATCTGTAGGTAAATTAGGTTTCATTTCGACTTTCAATCTATGCTACAGTGGCTTAGGGTTCCAATTGGTTGACAGTACTAGTTCTCTTCACTACATAGTATAAAACAAAGTCGCTTTCTCTGTCCCTATGTCCCTATGTATGCTTAAATCTTTAAAACTACGCAACGGATTTTGATGCGGTTTTTTTTAATAGATATAGTGATTCTAGAGAAAGGTTTACATGTAGGTATAGTACCCGTGCGAAGCCAGGGCGGGTCGCTAGTTAGAGATAAGACAACAAGTTCGAAACGCAACGCGTACGAATCCTCATAGTAATGGGGTTGCAGAAACGTATGTGTCACTGATCAAAAGTATTGTGCAGCCAACAAACTGTATAAATACGTTTAAAGTTTTGCCATTTTTCTCAATAGGATAACGCTTTCATGCCAGTTTAAAATAGAAATTGTAAATTCACTTTTGAATATAAAATTGCCAAAGATTCGAATTGATTTGTATTTACTTGATTGTACCTATGGAATTGCTGATTGGGTGTTGATCATAAGTTAAGCTAAGTTGTTTATAAGCTTGATTTCGTTGAATCATTCCAATATTTTTCTAAAATACATAATTTGGTGCGAGATGGAAGCTGTAGTCAGTGTAAATGATGAAATTGTAAAAAGTATGTTTAGAGTATTATAAAAAAGTTGATTACAAATAATATGAGAAGTTGATGTTGGGAACGAAAAACGAAAGGGGCGGCGCGTGCGTTGAGAAAATGAATTTGTTAGACATTAATATATATTATTATTAGAGATGTATAAATGGTTTACTATTATTATTGGTTCGAGAGAAAATACAAAATGGAGAAAAATACAAATGGCGATTGTTACTAATTACGAAATGAGAATTTAGTTATAATTTTTGCAATTTCAAAATGTGAGTTTTACAATTTTGAAGAGAAAATATTAAATATGCTCATATACAGAATTTCCTGTTTTATTTTGTTCCATTATATTTAAGGTGTAGATTTTTATTGATCACAGTATAAAGAAAAAATAGAACTTTTAAATAGAAAATTTGACCCAAATCGCAGTCAATGGGCAAGATGCCCAGAAGGCTGGCAGCATCTCCACGCTGTATGGCGATACTAATTCGTTGCGCGAAATACTGGCCAGAGTGGCCAGCCCTCTGGTCGCCTGAGGTCTCTATAAGGCGAGCCGACAAATCTTTATACAAATGGCGTGCACTTGGCCCCCATGGCCCGAAGGTGTCAACGCCGCAAAAATGTAGCTGGTTCCTGGTGTAGATTTTCCAATATTTCCTAACTCCCCAGAATTCAATTTTCTGATCAGGTGCCGTAGCCGAATGGCATTTCTCCGACGCGATACGAAATTTTATTGGGTATTGCTGGTTTTTTTGTTTATTTATCTTATACAGTTGCTATTAGATATATCCGAGCGGACAAGGTGCTCATAAGTATCTGAGCACGCGCAATAAGGACGAATTTTGTTTTAATTTCAAACGGAACACCATTTTAATCATAATTATGATAAGGATAAAATGAAATGAAATAAATGTTTATTCAAAACTAAAACTTAAAACTAAACTTTAACTTCTGCCAAACCAGAGTATGGTTTGTTGGCAGACGAGGCTCCTAATACATAAGGTTCTATATCTACTTATATTATTTACTAGCAATGGCAAACACGACAATACAGCACTGTAATATCTTGTTTGCCATAAATGATACAGTTGACATACGTAAGATTCACTACTATTATTACTTATTAGTTTTTAGATCTACTTTGCACTATTGCGTACCTATTCTATTCTGTAGGTACTATTACTATACAACTTTATATCTACACATTTCTTAATAATATATTACTGTATATAATATATTTCTGTATAATGGAAGCCTCCGAAGCCATATACTATTGTTCTTGTATGATGTGTGGTGTATTTTGTTGTTGTTGTTTTATATTTTGTGTTGTGTTGTGTTATGTTGTATTTCGCTATATTCAGTGGTGTTGTATATTATATTATGTTCTTGTTACTGTTGTTAGGACAGAAGAATCGAGAAAAATAAAACAAAAAATCTTCATAAATGATACAGTTGACTAATACTCGGGTATCTCCCCCTTCTTCTCCCCCGGCAGTACAATCCTCGTGCGGGGGCGGATGGGCGGCCGGTCCAGGAACGGGCTAATGCGCTCGTCACCCATCAGCTCCGACGTCGCGTTCACTATAAAGTCGATGTTGCTCCTCTCCGCTACGTACGAGAACATTGCTGGGAAGCGCTGGGTTCCGCATCTGGAAGAATTTTACTGCAATTTTCTGCTAGAGTCCAGCACTATTACTATACCGAGATATTTTTCTGGCACGAACGAAGTGACACTAGTGACTTCCTTCCGATATTTAGTTCATCAGTACCATGACGAACCATGACGAACAAGTACATAATAATACAACCACCATCAGGTGTTAATTTATTTTTTACTGTTTTTCTATCCTTATAAAATGCCGACTAATCGACCTTTTTTGCCGACTAGTCGCCGACTACAAAAAGAGGCCGGGTAGTTCGATTTCCCTACTGTCGGTACATCCCTACTATTGAGTAATTATTGGGTATCAGCCTACATTGTATCCCAATCCCACTGCTGAACAAAAGCCTCCCCATTTATTCAACAGTAATTTGGGCATCTTCTGGGCGAGCTCACTCCATCGTAGGTCACGTTTTTACCTTTGGCTAGTCTGTGGTCAAGAGTAATAGGATACAAATTTAAACTTACAACTTTCGGATGCCCCAGGACGCTAAACCCCAGAGGATCCCGTCGCTCACTGCTGGCGCGCCGGTATCACGCTACACCAAATAAAACAACATTAGTCCTAGCTATGACTAAACTCATGTTTTACTGGTGGGGAGAACAAGTACTCGGGGGCTTCACATTACGCGGCTGACATCCTGAACCTTACCTTGTTCTAGTGGCAAGGGCGATAGCCACGTAAGCTCTTGTCAACTACGCCACAGTATAATAAAGAATACTATCGTACAGTATGGCCACTCCCGATCCCCGCTGAAAGTGCCGCCCACACTCTATCAGTTACCTCACAAATACCGCCTGTCAAAATCGCGAACATTCGACCTGTCATATTTCTCTCATAACAAGCACGCGTTCTACTACACGAGCTTAAATTGTGTGCTAGGAACACGCCTCTTTCATTATATTAGATCGCCAGTGTCCGAGGTGTGACTTTTACGCTATCGTTCCGATAAACTACACTATTACTCCGGTCAGCTGTTCTATCAGCTCGGTCAAAGATTGTATGTAGAACTCACAGTGTGCGACTGCTCGAGACAGAAGAAGCTCTCGGGTTTCTAATGAGTTGGTAACGCGCATGTGACACTCCTTGAGTTTCAGGCGTCCATAGGTTATGGTGACCGCTTTCCATCAGGCGGACCGTATGCTTGTTTGCCAACGACGTAGTACAAAAAAAGGGCCGAAACGCTTCATGTATTGCACATTCAGTGTCAGTCGCAACTGGCGGAACAAGGGAGTGGCCGGGTAGTCTATTGGTAAGGCCCTGGTTTCTCTGGACCGTCACACGCGACCGGCGGCGTCTGGATGTGCGTCGCACGCTGTGCCACACGACGTCGGTCGCGGGTGCGTGGGATTTCTGACTCAGTAGCTCTGGTAGACTGCTTTTTGAACTGTTGTATTGTGCTCTGAGCAAAATGAATGCAAAAATACTTACATTGTAAATTCTTAGAGGAAGAAGACTATACGCGATTTAATCGGTTTCCATAGTTTTATTTCATGAGTAACTATCGCGGTAAGCGAAGAAAATATTAAGAAGAAGATGTTTATGATATATTGCTTTTATCCAAAAAAAGAGAAACGATATTTTTGTATGAAACCTGCAAAAAGAAAGTGAAATTTTTAACTTGGCACTCAGACACTTGCAGTGTAGTAAAGAAATATTTACGTCGTAAATATTCATCATTATCTTTAGTGAAATCAGTCATTTTCCATATCAAGACGCCACCCGCCGTCCGTTGCTATTCTACAAAACGAATACAGACCGTCGCGTGCGGCGTGTGACCTTCGCCCGTCGACCTACCCGCCGCCGGCGACGTTTCAGAGAAACCACCCTCAAACATTTCCGAACAACACATTCGAACGTCGTCGGTCGCGGACCCGCGTCGGTCGCCAGCCGCCGGCGGCGGGTGGTCAGAGAAACCAGGGCCTAAGAGGTTAGTCGCTCTGGTCTACTACGCGATCATCTCCGGTAAACTACACTATGAATCTGGTCAGTGTTCTATCAGTTCAGTCAACTACGCTACCGCTCCGGTCAAAGATAGAAAGATCTAGAAGTAGGTACTCACAGTGCAAGGCGCGCGGCGCCCTATCTGCTCAAGACAGAAGAAGCTCTCGTGCAGCGGAACGGCGAATCGCTTGGTGATCTCCGCGCACTTTTCATCTGGCATCAGTTTCATGTATAGCACTTGCAGCGTCAGTCGGAGCCGGCTGAACACGCCGTCACGCTGGATAAGAGATAATGTTCAATATTATTGTGTATTAGTCTTCCCTAACCTATCAAAGAGGAATCGGCTTTCGCCAACCAAATTGAGTGATTAATTGCCTACGCATGTTTACAAGACAGTCTATTAGTCTGTTTTAGATCTGTATGTTCCTAGTATGGTCTGTTTTGATCTTGTTATAAGTAGTTTTAAGTTTAGTTTTAGTTTTAAGTTTAGTTTTAATTATGGGTGCCCTGAAAATCAGTGCCGTGTCTCTTAGACACGGTCTACGCTGAGCGGCATCCTATTTGGTATACCGGTTCACTCTATTTGTATTGTGTTGTACCTATACTGTTCTTATACCAAATAAATATTTTTTCTTTCTTTCTTTCTTCTTTCTATTAAAGAGCACATCCGCATCCGTGTTTCTTTGAAAAATCGCGTCGCTACGTGGTCGTAGTTACTCATCTACATACTAGCCCATACTAGCCCATAGTCCAATGGTGTGAGAGACAAACAAGTTGCGGCGACCAAGTCGCCCGTAGCCTGTAAGCGCATAGGCGCATAAGCGTGTTCATACTAAACAGCGATTTTTGGTGGCTAGAAGCGATTCTTCGTCAATAGGTTTGGGGAAACATAATGTATTCTATACCAAGTGTCATGATTCATGAAATATGTTTATGTTAAGTACCTACCCTTTCAGAGCCGAAACTGGTGACCCAAGGCGTCGTTGAATGGTGGCAACATCACTTTGTTGGGAAGGTCCACCGAGTGAATAGCGTCTGAGAACCTGTGTATGACGAACCAAATAGAATACAATACAATACATTTATTTGCAGATGTGACGCAAGTGCGTAAATTTGAATCAATCCTACAGCGCTCTAACGGAGTTCCAAAAGTCAATCGTATGTCGTATATTCGCTACGTGCAAGACTGGTGATGCTGCCTTCAATTTGTCGGCGTTTCCATATTAAATTGTATGCAGTCAAATTAGTTCTAACAGCCGTCGCTAGCTTTAATCAGCGCTACTCTATCACGCACGCTGCCAATATACAACTTCTGATCTCTCTATGGCATTCGGCCCCAGAGAGTACTCTCTATCGCATCCATCATCACCTTATAACATAGGTACTCAACATGTTCACGGACGTCTAGTAACGTCATCTATCATAGACCAAAGGAAATAAATGACTACGCGTATGCTATAGCATACGTCTCCGTGTTAAGCTACTTATTAGAAAAGTTCTCACCTAAGCTGCCTGTCCAGTAACGCCAGAGCGATGTCATTCTCCGGCAGTTTGCGTATGCTCCAATTGGGGTGTTTCCTCACTTCTGCGATGTATGCTATCTGGCCCCCGGTGTCGATGCTTAACGCGCCAGCGCGGATTTTCATCCGGCTTATGGATTTTGACCTGATTTTGATTCAATTTTAATATCATTCTAACGCATTCACTGCCACCAACGCAGGTACGCGTTTTCGTTACTTTCACCCAGTGGCCCAGTGCCCTCAACGCACAGACGCGTTCATAGTATAACTTTCATCCAGTACCTTCGACGATACGAGATTTGCATTTTGAAGTGTAATTAGTATGAACTCATATGTGCGTTGGAGGCACTGAGTAATAGTCGGTTGAACTCACATGTGCGTGCAGGGCACGGCAAAGTGTGGCACCTGGCGACTGGCCAGGAAAAAGAGGGTGGCAGAGAATTCGTTAATACCTAATACACTAATTATATCTATGGAGAAGTGTTGATACACTGTGTTATGTACTTATCTTGGGGCGAATGACTCCCTTTAGGTACGATTCGTGAGGGTTGTTAACATATAAATGTCAATTTTAACACATGTCATTAAAATTCGAAATTAAGTTAGCAAATTTCAATTTCTGGTTTTGAAAGGGATAGCAAACGCGCTTGGGGTGGGGCACGTAAGATATTTAACTGTTTGGAGAAGTCGACTCCACATGCAGTCCACATAGCTCATGATTCCTCACTTCTGTGATGTACCTATCTGTCCGCCACTGTCGATGCTTAACGCGTCAGCGCGAATTATCATTTTCATATTTAATTATTTACATGACACATAACGATGAATTAGAGTTTTTAGATGTATTAATCGCTAGTAATAAATACCTATATGGAACCCTAACAATCGATTTCGTGGATTTTCTGTAATATAATCATTCGGACAGTGGTTCCCGATACGCAGTATGTCGTTTTTTTTTTATACTACGTCGATGGCAAACAAGCATACGGTCCGCCTGATGGAAAGCGGTTACCGTAGCATATGGACGCCTGCAACTCAAAGAGTGTCACATGCGCGTTGCCACCCCATTAGAAACTTGTACACTCCCATTTGCTGTGTTAAGTATAAGTACACAGCAAAAAGGAGTGCACAAGTTCTAAGGAGGGTTTGGGTTAGAGATGGGCCGAATATTCGGTAAATATTCGGTATTCGGCATATTTGGCAAGTTTTTCAATGTTCGTATTCGGCCGAATAGTTCGGTTATATTGCCGAATATTTACCGAATAAACAAAGTAAATAAATAGCGTAAGTTGTTTCGTTTTTCATCGGATAATGAGATCCTATTTCAGCATTCTCAGGAACCACCAAAGGGATATAAAATGCGTTAAAATATAAGTACCTACAATAATTATGTAAAAAATTAAAATAACGTAGCTTAAGAAACGAAAACCAAAATTTTCTTATGCACTAAATTATAGGAACATTAATAAGTACAGGAACATTAGTAAGTGTTAGTTTAAGTACTAACATAGTAATTTAAGTATTTCTGTAACTAACATACTATGGACTGTATTGTCTGAAATAAATGATTTTTATTTTATTTTTATTTTTTATTTTATTTTTATTTTATTTTTTATTTATTTTTATTAAGAGCCCTTTACCCATTACCAATCATTGAAAAGTTTTTAACCCTAAGCCAGGATTTAAAATATGACGGAACCGAATATTCGGCCGAATGTTCGGTTCGGTAACAGCTGAACCGAATGTTCGGCCGAATATTGAATCTCGAATGTTCGACGCCGAATATTCGTATTCAACTCAAAGTCCGTATTCGGCTTACTACCCATCTCTATTGATTGGGTATAAAATAATAATAATAAAATTGCCGACGACTTGTTCTAAGAAAGGACAATAGACGTGAAAGTTATCAAACAAAAGAGACAGGTGTAATTAGTAAAATTCTTAAGTAAAGACTAAAGACTACTAAGAATTCAGATTTTGTTCAGCGTATAAACCTATTTCAATCTGTTATGCCGGTTGCTTTTAAACCCAAGAAATGACGGAAATGTTCTTCAAGTTAATTAAAATTGTTGATTAGGTACAGCAAGGATTGTTTATATAGGATTTACATCCTTCATACTAAGAATCGTAAGTACCTCGATTTTTTAGCGCTACCTATTAAATAATATCATAACTACATTGATGATGATGATGCCTACAATTTTTTTTTTTTCAAAATGTGTAGGTACTGACGTGAATTCATTATTTTAAAATAAAGAAATACCTATGTCATTTGTTCTTATAAAAAATAAAAACAGGCAAAAATATTTGACGAAAATATGATTTTGGCCACTTCCAGGCTGCGAACAGCGCCATCTAGTTTTAATTTAAGCCTGAAAGGCCCATGCATTTCAGGGGTACGCTTTTTTGCTTTGTCAGTCCCGTAATTAATCGTTCTTGATTACAGTAAAGTAAGAAATGTGTCAGCCAAAGTTAGCAAACATGTTATTTGAGGCTTTTTTTTTATTTACTGGGCAAGGTATGTAAAATACTATTTTTCTGAAAAGCGGAGAAAATCACATCTCCTTATAGGTAGATGTCGCTATACGCCACCCTAAGCCCGTTTTCACATTATTCGATCCGATATCGGATATCGGAAGGATTTCATATAAAAAATCCAAAATGTCGCCTGTATTATCGGTCCGACATCCGATATCGGATCGGATAATGTGAAAACGCACTAAGGCGCTTTGGGACGTGGAAAGATTCGCACGCAACCAGGCAGGCCTCCATGGCCTCCTAATTAGTTTAATTATTCGGTGTATTGGCTTAAGCTGTGATGCCGTGTAAATTATTTGAAATAAATGTTTAAATGGCTGACTTGGTCATAGTGACGGTAAAGCCGGTGGACGCAGGTTCGAGTCCTGCCGGAGGAGTGAGTTTTCCATCTTCCCTTTAATTTAAAAATATGTAGTATCGCTCACAGACGTTTCTGTATGATAAACGAGATATTAAGTAATGTGACAGACGGACAGAGCGGGACCATAAGGGTTCCTTTTGTACCTTTTTAGTATGGAACCCTAAAAACGATATAACCCTATTGTTCTGTTACCTAGCGTGACTTACTTCCAAAAGCAGTTGGCAGTGGATATGATAAGCTGCGGGTTGAGGATGGCACCGGAACACCAGTGCTCGTTGTCTTTCTGGATCGAGATCACGTACGGGTAGTCCCCGGGCTTGGCGTCACGCGCGGAGATCAGCCTCCGACTCCCCCCCGCCGGCGCGCTGAGTGAGATAACCAGGGTTACAATGAAAACAACATTCAAATTTCGAGCATTTATTGACTGCTAAACATTATGGTTTACCTTTGGAATGACGTTTGGACGGAGCACGGCGTTTTGCTTCAGTCTTTCCAGCTTGCTTGTCAGCTTTTACTTTAGGCTGGACTTGCTTGGCAGCTTTTTCTTTGGGTGCTTTGTCAGCTGCTTTTACCTTAGATACTTTGTCGTTACTCGCTTTTTCCTTAGGTGTTTTGTCAGTTCCAGCTTTTGGTTTTGACGCTTTGTCATTCACGGCTTTAACTTTTGCCGCTTTGTCATTGCCAACTATAATAGCTTTTGGCGATTTGTCATTCCCAGCTTTTACTTTCGAAGCCTTGTCTTTGACTGTTTTTTCCTTGAGTGCTTTGTCATGTACGGATTTTTCCTTGGGTTTTTTGTCGCTGCCTGTCTTTTCTTTGACGGTTTGTCATTTCCAGGCTTTGCCTTGACGGCTTTGTCGTTGGGGGCCTTTTCAATGACTGTTTCATTGCCAGACCTTAGAGCGCGGGACCGAGACTTGCGTTTCCGTAGAGCACGATTGCTGCGTTTGCGGTTCACATTTCTCTTCATGGAAGTCCGAAGTCGCGATGATTTTCCACTTCTTACAGACTTTTTGGAACGTCCTCGTCTTCCCGCCCGGAATTTAGCTGAAACCTTATTGTTCTTTGGAATAGATCTACGAGCGACAGACGTGTTTTTGGGGCTGCTAGCGACGGTTGGTACATTTTCTTTGGGTTTTGATGCTTGAGTTGTTGGAGCATCGCTCGCTTTTGTTGTAACTTCGGTCTTCGATTCATTGACGTCCCTTTTACTCCTCCGTAAGTCTTTGAAATATGGAAGCTTCTTGACTCTACTCTTGAGGCCATCATTGAAATCAAGTGGGAAGAAATTATCTTGCGGAAGAGAGTCCATCAGCTTTTGATTGGCCGGCCATTGGCGTACCGGTGGTTGGAACCTCGTGAATGAATTGCCATGATCCTTCTTTTTGTAAAACGACCCGGCGTTAATTACTTTGATATTATCTCGATCAGGATGAACTTTTTTCGGATATGATCTGTATACAATTGTCGACTCCTCGCGTGAAAAAGCAACATTTTGCAAACTGTAAATTATCAACAGCAGGAACAATGTCTTCATTGTTCAGATTTGCAAGCAGATTTTGGAACAGAAATTCAAATAATATTGTTGTGATAAGTTTATAGCATTTCGTAATGGAATCGACCGATAAGGTTCTCACTAACTTTATGCTTTTAATTTATTTTTATATATTGCATTGCCCTCTGTCGATAGCAGAAGTTATCGCACAATATATTTTATGGATATGAAGAAAGTTTTGAAATAAATAAAAATATTCACGTGGAAAAATGTTATTTATTATATAATGTTAATATATTTAATGCACTTATTTGCTACATATCTTTTTTTTGTATTAAAATAACTACTAGAACAAATTAATGGCTATCAAAATCTCTTTGTAAAATGAACTTTCCAATTTCTAACCAGATGCCAACTTTTTACATTATTATTAGAACATTAATTTATTGGTACTTGTATTAGAAAGCTTCACAACATTAGGCTGACAAGTCTGCACTTAATTCTTATAACCAACTCATATCTGATACTCACATTTCAAATGGATAAGGATCAATAGTCAATGTTTGAAAACGATTGAGAGAACTGGTAGAAATTTTAATAGTCAAATTTAATTGTGAAGACACGAGACATAATACATAGCCTCTATATAGCCCCCTGAGTCCTTTTGGTGACCAACAAAGTGAGAGCACTTTGTGCAGTCAAGTTGGTGACTTAGATGAATTGGTCAAAGGAAGGTGATCGAGAGGGCACGAGCTTTGCCGGTCAGTGTAGGTTACCAATGAGTTCGCGGATCTGCACGCGTTCTAAGGTTAAAGACTGGTCAGAAACTACACAGGACAATGATCAGTAGCAAGCAGTCACGTCATACTTTGGGTCAATACACCAGAGAGTAAGATAGACTAGTCTTTAACAGAGAGTTTCCTGAAAGTGGCGGGTAAGTGGTGGAGGAACACCTTCAGTGTTGTCATTGCCGTTCAGTCTAGATATCGATGAGATCGCGGATCTGCACGAACTACTGGTCAAAGACGCACAAACTACACAGGTTCCGGACTACTGATGTCCAATTGTGCAGCCAAGTTGGACATATGGACACACTTTGGATCGCCAGAGAGTAAGTAGACTAATCCTTAACAGCAAGTTTCTTGAAAGTAGCAAGCTGCGTTGCCAGCTGGTGCAGGATGGTCTTGCCGCGAGGGACGTCAGGGGGCAGTGCACGGGACAGCCGCACCACTCGTCCGCATTCTTGTACCAGGTACTCCAGCTCGTTCTCGATATGAGTTCCGTCACCTGTTGCAGACAAATTTTAATTTTAAAGTAACTGTCAGAAAAAGGATGTTCAAAATTATCGAGCCTTCGCCTTGTCGAGCAGTGGATAAGCCGGGCTAGTTGGGCCTGTTCAAAACTCAGAACTTCATGCAAGGAGTGAAAGATCTGCTCATTCCAAGCTCAGATCTTCATCCAGTTCTAACATCTTCAGTGGAAGAAGTGACTTGCAGGAAGAGATGGGAAGAACAGGTAATATCTAAGAGCCTAACCTTCGCCTATTCGACCTGTGGGCTGCAGAGAGGCTCACTCCGAGCTCAGAACTTCATCCAGGTGAAATGTACCTAAAAAACCAAGGAATACGCACCTACCTGCATGTAGAAGCACGTCATCCAACTCTTAGGAGCTTCAGCAGCAGGTCAGGGGAGTATATAGAGAACACATGGATTAGAACTAAGATGTAAGTGCCTACCTTCGCCTAGTCGGCCAGTGGGCTGCAGACATTTGTTAGCGAGCCGGGCTAGTTGGGCCCGCTCAGAACTCAGGGCTTCATCCAGGTCGAATAACTCCAGCGGTGGGGGAGGGGGCTCGCGGAATGTTGGAGGGAATACCTGTGGAAGATTATTTATCTTGTATCTTTAATATTCAGGGGAATACAGCTTTTTACCCTAATTTCGAGTGTAATAGTTTTACGGCTATTGTGAAAACATGGTCCGTCCGTAGTAACTACGGACCGCTGTAAATGTAAACTGAAATAGATACCATACACTAAAGAAAAAGCGATCAAGCCCACTGGTGGCGAAGCCGGGAATCGAACCCGGGTCTCCAGCTAACGCGGCTGACGTGTTCGACCGCTACACCACCCCGACCGCCGAGGTACCCGTCGAAATTTCTCTAGTGTATGTTATCTCTGAAGGCTAGGCGCCTTTGACCAACTCTAAGGGCGAGCAATTAGTGCTTGCACCTCCTATATGAATCCTTTTGCAGGATTACGATATAGCGAGAGAGATGGTGCTGCCATCTATCGATGTAGGGAACAAATCAAATTATTTTGTGAAATATTTTTTGATTTGTTTTTTTTAAGTAGTAACACTAATAAATAATATAATATTAAAATATAAAATTAAAATTAAATTAAATTAATTAATTAATTAATTTAATTATTAAATTAATATTAAATCATTATTATATTAATGTAATATTTCATAAAATAATTTGATTTGTTCCCTACATCGCTGTAAATGTGTCGTCCCACGGCGCGATTGGCGTTTAGCTCGCATATTTTAACCACATTCACATTGAAGCGAAAGCGTTTAGCTCGCATATTTTAATCACATTCACATTGAAGCGAAATCGTAATAGGCAGCGTAAGTGTCAACTACCATGAGGTACCTTTATCCGTGGGTCGGTCGTCATAATTTTCGAGCGTAACGTATAAGGCTACTATTAGAAGCTTATAAAATTTAACATACATACATACAATCACGCCTGTATCCCATAAAGGGGTAGGCAGAGCACATGAAACTACTAAAGCTTCAGTGCCACTTTTGACAAATAAGGGGTTGAAAGAAAACGAAACTGTGACATTGCAGTGACAGGTTGCCAGCCTCTCGCCTACGCCACAATTTAACCCATATCCCACAGTCGCCTTCTACGACACCCACGGGAAGAAAGGGGGTGGTGAAATTCTTAACCCGTCACCACACAGGCAATTTAAAATTTATAAAATCTTGAAAAATAATATTTGTAGTTCTAAAATTATGTTTCAAACTAAATAACGTGTATACTACACATTTATTAATTCAGAGATGTACTATTTCTACACGGGCGCAGTAGTGATGGGCAGAGGTTTGTTCATAAAATATATAAAATACAAGACCTCCAAAATCATAAGACGAGACGAGACGTACCTAATCAATAAGGCCGGAGCTATAAATAGCCATCCTAGTATGACGTATAGCCTAAGACTATTACGCATAGCTCGAACCCGTTATGTAATATTACTATGTATATGTGTGTGTGTCTTACCGCTAGTTGTAATGGCGGGAATGGCGTCTCGAACTGCGGGGCTATGAGTCGGAGCGGCTCGTGCTTGACTCCTAACGCCTCATACAGCCCTAGTACCTCGGGTACTGAAACACAGAGACGCGCCGGTCAATAACACTGCGATATGGGTTCAATGGGTTCAAATCACCTCGTTTATGCTGTAGGTAGGTAAGGTGTTTTTTGACCCCCGACGCAAAAACGACGGGGTGTTTATACGTTGGACGTGTCTGTCTGTCTGTTTGTCTGTCTGTCTCTGTGTGTGTCTGTATGTGGCATCGTAGCTCCCGAACGGATAAACCGATTTAGATTTAGTTTTTTTTTTGTTTGAAAGCTGAGTTATTTGGGAGTATTCTTAGCCATGTTTCATGAAAATCGGTCCACTATGTCGCGCTCGGGGGTTTTTTCAAAATTTTAATTTTGTGGTTAGGTTATTATGAGATAGGCGAAAAAAGCAGACTAGTCCTGACGGTAAGCGATCACTGCCGCCGCCGCCGCCCATGGAGACCCGAAATAACAGAGGTGTTGGAGGTGAGTTGCCGGCCTTTAAGATGGGAGTACGCTTTGTTAAAGGGATATGATGTCTACCGATTATTCATGTATTTTGAATTGCTAAGCATGCGTGTGTGTCTGCGAAAGTGAAATAGAAAATTTGTATAGAATCACAAATGGTGCCGTATTAAGATTTAAGGCTCATTTAGACACGGCACGAAGTCTAAATGAGCCCTGTGTTACATTCAGACTCAGCACACCAAATGTCACAATGTAATTAAATTCGAATGCGTCGATCGCCACTGACGACCTTATGTAACGCGTGGTACCTATACCTGCATATTCAGAACTGACGCCAGGCATTAGAGTGCTGCCTGGCGCGGCGGCTGCACAAGCAGCCATTATGCCATCCAGTATATACTCACATCGAGCCAGGTTCATTGAGAATAGTCGGCAGAAGAACAGAGCGTGAGGTCGCATGCAGTGGGGCCGTGTCTTCAGGATCTTGAACGACGAACGACGACTTTATATACCGTGTGGTATATCTAAATACTCAGAATGGAGAGAGCTTTTGGCTGCAGGGTCACTATCTAACGTATCATCATACTCACATCGAGCCAGGTTTAGAGAACTGTCGCCAGCAGAATAGAGCATGAGGAATGTGAGGATCAATGAGTTAACATCAGCGACGAATCTCTAGTATCCTATATCATCATACTCACATCGAGCCAGGTTTAGTGAGAACAGTCGCCAGCAGAATAGTGCGTGAGGAATGTGAGGATGTAGTGTAGACAGTAGCACTAAAACCGGTGTTCCAGTGCATTAACATACTCACGGCGAGCCAGGTTTAGTGAGAACAGTCGCCAGGAGAACAGAGCATGCGGATGCAGCGGGGCGAGGCGCGGCGGCGGCGCGGTGGCTGGCTCCGGTAGCGGCACGGATGAGAGCCACATCGTATCGCCGATCGTGCGGTACTCGTTGATCTGCCGAACATATATCACAGTTGTATGGTTTTATCTATTATTGCAGAATGTCCAGGCCCCGTAGCCGAATGGCATTTCTCCGACGCCAAACGAAAGCGATACGCCGCTGGCTCTGTCGCGCCAATACGCAAGCGCGATAGAGATATCTACTAGCGCTTCGTTTCGTGAGCGTTTCGTGAGCGATTGTGCCATTCGGCTAGCCACCCAGTTTATACTGGAGATTATGAAACATGCCGTAAAACTAGTAGACACTGAAGAGTTGAAAGCGAGGCAAGCACCTAAATCACAAATAAGGCTCCAATCATCATTAGTCACTCATATTTGAAGCGATATTATCATGACCACAATTACGATGGAGGGACAGCTTATAGTAGACAGTGAATGAGACACAGTAGGTACAAGTAGACACGCGTAGCATTGATAGATTGCATCTCAAAAAATATGAGTGATCGCGGCTACTGGTGTCACTACGTTGATTAGGAAAAAAGTTCACTCGCAAGTGCTCTGCTGTTGAAATTTAGTGGGGGGACTGCAGTAAGTTTTTAAGAGTGTAATTTTTATAAATTGAAATAGATATCATACACGAAAGAAAAAAACGACAAGGCCCACTGGTGGCCGAGCCGGGAATCGAACCCGGGTCTTCAGTTTACGCGGCTAACGTCTTTACCACTAGACCACCCGCCCGAAATTTCTCTAGTCTATGTTATCTCTGATAAGGCTAGGCGCCTTTTGACCAACTTTAAGGGCGAGCAATTAATGCTTGCACCTCCCCTTTGTTCCCTAGTAGTGTAAGTTTAACTTATGATAACGTGCCTCTATTAACAATGACTTACGACAGGATCTTCCACATCCACGGGGTTGAGAATTGAGATCAGCAATCCCACTGAGGTGGTACAGGATCGTCTTCCGAATATATACTCCGGTTACACGATAACCCTGCTCTTTGCTCGAGGGACTACTGAGTGACAACAAAGAATAGTGTATCAGGATCGGTAATGCGTATGTAACAGCTGTTTCCTAAGTAACTCACGTCAGGATCCTCAACATCCACTGGATTGAGATGCAGGTCCGCGATCCCGCCGAGATGGTCGAAGATCTTCTCCCGGATCAGGTCATTGCACTCGCTCTCCAGGTACTGGTCGGCGAAGAAGTGGCCCGAACCGATCACGAACAACTTTCCTGTGTAAGAGATTAAATTAAGTTACTGCAGAAGAAATTTATGGATGAAATTGTAGAGTGAGCGGGGCATTTTACCGATTCACCACTTTGTACCAATACAAAATCCTGTAGCGGATTCTTCGGTGAATCTAATGGTATATCAAATTAAAAGGCAGAGCATTATTACCTCCACTCTTCTCAGAAGTATACAGCGCTGCGATGGGCCTCTTCACAGGGTAGCATACGTCACTGCTGGACAAGATAGCTGCTGCTGGCCGCTTCACTGTCAGTGTAGCGCCATATGGGTAGACGAAGTTGGGTGTCGCTGGCTCTTCACTGAAAACAATAGGGTAGTTTCCTAATATACTTAAAATAATTTAAGCAGTGCACGAAAAGGAGCAAATTTGACAAGTAGGAAACTAGCCTATTAGTACTCAAGCTATCCAAGACCGGAGTAAATAGAGAAATATGATTCAAGCCCTGCGCCCCAGCAGAGGGTAATAGGATTTAAAGAAGAGAAGAGCCTAGCCAATTTCGGACACTGGCGGTCAAATATTATATGAAAGAGGCGCGTTCCTAGCACACAGCGTGTAGGTGAGCGCGTAACTATGCTTGTATGAGTGAAATATGACAGATCGACTGTTCGCGTTTTTGAGGTAACCGAAAGGGGGTGGACGGCACTTTCAGCGGGGAGCAGGAGTGGCCATACTGTACGATAGAACGATAGTACTCTTTATAATACTGTGTTAGTAGGGTCAGTCCGAGAAATTTGAGAAATGCTCATTCTGTTCCTGAGATTTATGAAGACCAGCATCAGTACTAGGAGGCCATATCTAAGAAGAGCTGTACCGTGTAACCTGTCTGAAATGTAATCGCACGGCACCGCTATATATGTACAGATAGATACCATAGACCTCCATTTATGCGTACTACTAAAGAACTGTTAGGTCAAAAGGTGAAAGGTTAAAATGGTTTGGTGAATATCGGAATATTCGAAATACAGTAGCCATTAGATATATCGTTCCGCCCGAAGTACTCAAATACATCTAAACACGCACTATAAACGCCTTGATAACAAAGGCGTGTTCAGATATTTATAAGCACCTTGGCCGCTGCGATATATCCGGTGGCGACTGTACCAGGGCTTCAGAACTTACAGAAAATCGTCGGATTCACTCGCATAGTTGGGCATCTTCATAATCTGCTTGGCCACAGCGCGGTTTAAGATGCCGCTGGAAATATGGCATTCCTTCGGGTGGTAGAACTTGTGATATTTCGCTCGGACTACGCAATCTGCAAATAATAAAAATCGCTGAAATATTTTACTTACTTTTTCATATACATATTTTACCTATCATGTTTATATTAATTTATATTCTTTAAAATTTACATTCATGTCATGAAGATATTTAGATCTAGTAGGTAAGGTCAATACAATAATCATCTAAGTAAGGGTAAGTGTATCATAAGGCCGAAGTGTGTCATAAGGCCGAAGTGTGTCTGGCCTTCACATTTGGCCTTTTTACTCATTGTCACACACTTCCCCTTATGACATCACTTATCCGTATTGACCTTACGTAATCAAATCACATGGTTAGGCTTATTCTGCAATGGGGAAGAATTTCTGTTCGATTCATCAGATACAAACTTCCTTGCACTTGAAGCAGGTCACTTAAGTGATATATTAAAATATAATTTTATATAAATCATTTTTAAGGCCGCTTATAGATCTACCTATTATACTAACATACAAACAAACATAATAAACCTACCATTATTAACAACGATTCCATACTCCTCCAGAAAAAAGTTGATATTCGTGTTCATACGCTCCTCCCCTCCGTCGGTCATAGCCACGAGCACAGAGTCCCCCCGCTCCACCATACCCTTAAGGCACGCCAGCTCGTCATCCGTGAACATGTTCTGCGGTCCTGGTACCACTAGGATCTTCACGTCTTGCAGAATGTTGGCTGAGAGTTCTTCGCGGTTTCTGAAATGTTGGTAGGTATGTTAAAATTGTACATAGATAGATATATAAAGAACTCTTTTACGAGCCTGGTATCTTCGTCATATGATATACCCTCTATTGTCAAGGCGTTAGAGTGCGTGGTCAAACATTTTTGACCTCCTCGGGCGTTCCAATATATATGATGATGACTGTACATACTAGTAGTCCGCTAGCTGGTTATAAAGTATTGCGGTACCTATGTTGGAGAAAACTCTTTTTGGTTTCTGAAATGCTAGTACGATTGCATACGTCACATGGTAGACGAGTCTTGTAGAGACTGGGTTAGCAATCAATGTGGGTTATGGCCTCGGAGGTTATGGCTTAAGTGATTTAAGTAGGGACTAAATTGATTAACCGACTTGGTATTACAGGGATCTCAGCTCTTTTTACGTCCGAAGAACTGAGTTGTGAGACTTGTTCAGGTCAGACGCGTTGGGCTCCAGGAATCCTTTAGAAAGGTAAAATACCGGCCTAAGTGGAGGGCACTGCAACGTACAGCGACTTATAGTGGCCTCCCAATGCCCAAGTCCTAAGTTTCGACCTTTTAAGAAATATACCACTTTGCACATTAAAGTAGTTATGGCAAAAAACACCATCTGTACATACACATATGTAGGTACAATTAAACCTATATCCTAAAAAACCGGCCAAGAGAGCGTGACGGGCTACGCTCAGTGTAGGGTTCCGTAGTTTTCCGTATTTTTCTCGAAAATTACTGAACCTATCAAGTTCAAAACAATTTTCCTAGAAAGTCTTTATAAAGTTCTACTTTTGTAATTTTTTTCATATTTTTTAAACATATGATTCAAAAGTTAGAGGGGGGGGGGACACTTTTTTTTCCTTTAGCAGCGATTATTTCCGAAAATATGAATATTATCAAAAAACGATTTTAGTAATCTCTTATTCATTTTTAAATACCTATCCAACAATATATCACACGTTGGGGTTGGAATGGAAAAAAAAAAACAGTCCCCACTTTACATGTAGGGGGGGTACCCTAACAAAGCATTTTTTTCCACTTTTTATTTTACCACTTTGTCGGCGTGATTGATATACATATTGGTACCAAATTTCAGCTTTCTAGTGCTAACGGTCACTGAGATTATCCGCGGACGGACGGACGGACGGACGGACGGACAGACAGACATGGCGAAACTATAAGGGTTCCTAGTTGACTACGGAACCTTAAAAAGGGGTAAGAGCACGTGGCACTAGTAAAATTTCAGTGCCACTCTTGGCAAATAAGGGGTTGAAAGAAAATGAAACTGTGACAGGTAAGTAGCCGGCCTCTCGACTATTACGCCACAATTTAACCCATATCCCACATTAGACTTCTACGACACCCACGGATAGAAAGGTGGTGGTGAAATTCTTAATCCCGTCACCACACGGGCAAACCATCTGTACCTACTTACTGAAAAAGTTATGAATTTGAGTTTAAAAAAATAAAAATAAAAAGCCATTTGGGTAACGTTCTCTCGATATCAGTTTTAAGTTTTTAACCCCCGACGCAAAAACGACGTCTGCTGTCTGTCTGTCTGTCTGTTTGTTTGTCTGTCTGTCTGTGTGTGTGTCTGTCTGTGGCATCATAGCTCCCGAACGGACGAACCGATTTAGATTTGTTTTTTTTTGTCTGAAAGCTGAGTTAGTCGGGAGTTTTCCTAGCCATGTTTTATGAAAATCGGTCCACTATGTCGCGGTCGGGGGTTTTTTCAAAATTTTAATTTTGTGGTTATTTATCTCAAATCAGGCCCCGTAGCCGAATGGCATGTCTACGACAAGACACGCCACCGAAACGCCGCAGAAATGTAGTCTGGCTCTGTCGCGGCAATACGCAAGAGCGCTAGGTACTTTAAGTATTAGGCTATTATTAATTAGGTACTTTACTAATAAATTACTAAATGCCGAATTAAATTTTCCTACTACGTAAAATCTAGGTACCTAACTCCAATTTGCATAAAATAAATCTAGATGTTAGTTACTCTATTTTCGTAAGAATAGTTCTTACTGCCTATACAATTTTGTGCACACATATGCGTACAAGCTAATACCTAGGTCATGCGTATAGAAATCTTAGACACATGTTACTTGACATGACACCTCCGCGCGACTGCTGTATTTCTAGTACTTTAGGTCTAGGATCTAAAACAAGTCTAGACTTTACCGCGATCCACCTCCTAGCCCGTCTGCGGCTCTAGTCGTTTCGCTCCCGTATTGCCTAGGTCGTTACCGACTACCGACCCGCGGGTAACCTAGACGCGAGCACTAGACTAGACTAACAGGTTTTAGTGACCTCTTGCGATTCCTGACGTGCTAGTACTTTTAGTCTAAGATCCAGAAAATCTAGACTTTCAGCTCTATGTCCTAGAAAATTTATATTTAATGTTATAGACTAAATTATTTTTCTAGATCTATACGATAAATAGTAATCATAGGCATTACTATAGTCTGCATTGTGCAGTGTGCATTGATGTAAGACACACAAAATTGTAAACTTGGCATACCTACCTAAGCACTAAAGTGTGTTTTCACATTATCCGATACGATATCGGATGATGTAGGAATGATTTCAAAGGCAAAAATCAAAGATGGCGGCTTATATATGAGATATCGGTCCTACATCCGATATCGGATTGGATAATGTGAAAACGCACTAATTCGGTGTAAGGCACTGGTCCCACCGCGAGCTAGTAAGCTATGAGCTATCGGCTATAAAAACGAACAAAAGATAAGAACTCCCATGCAAATAAAAGAGACACGGCGATATTGATAGCTCACCGCTGGGCGAGTAACTAATAAACATCGCCGTGTCTCTTTTATTTACACGGGAGTGATTTATCTTTTGTTCGTTTTTATAGCCGATAGCTCATAGTTTACTAGCTCGCGGTGGGACCAGTGCCTAATTAGTTTATTTTCCCTTGCCCCTGCTTTGGATACGTATTTGTGGTAAGAAAACAAATTTTCTTTTTAAGGATCCCAAACCAAGCAACAACCTAGCTTAATAGGCGATTGTATTTTTACAAATAGAGGACTCTACAAGTCAACTATCATGTAAAAGAGATTATTTTTATTTTCTACGTAAAGACTTCATCGGTTTTTTAATTTTTTGGTAAAATATAGAAAATATTATACATTACATATTATGTGAAATGCCTGTAAAATAAAGCGCCTGTAGTTTTTGTACGAGCAATTATGATGTATCTAATCAACAATATGATAATATAGGCTTATTGGATTGTTATCGTTTTTAGACTTTTTAAATACTTATCTATTATTTCGTTCGCATACGCTTAACACCCGACTTCTATGAATTCATTTTATTTTCCATATTTATATTAAAGGTAGGTAAAAAAAACTAAGAAATTGGAAAGTGCAATTATTAAAATAACATGTGACTTACATCATAACTTTCCATGTCGACTTCAGTTTTCTGTGCAGCAGCTTGTAGTTTTCATTTATCTTGAATATCTCGTTCTTGGAAACGTCGAACAAAATCGTATTTACTGTAGTCTTCATTGTAATACTTTGCACAACAATATTCCGTCACAATCGACATTTGTTGTTGTTGTCTAACTTCGTTGCTAGGCAACCGCATGGCGCTTGCACACGGTGCGGGCTAATTGCAACTATGGTCTGTCAAGCCATTTCCATCACTACAAAAAAGCGGAATTTCGTCACTACTTTTAAAAAATCTCGTATCTCACGCTGTTCCTCAAAGTTAAAACGCAGTAAGTCTATGAGCATTCCATACATACTTACTACAATTCTATTTTCATTGACAGACGAAGATACAAGTTTTTTTAAAAGTAGTGACGATTTGTTTGTTCATGTAAATAAATAAGAGCAATAAATGAAACAAAAACTTCATTTTGTGAAATAATATATTTTTATTTACAACTCGAATAATAATAACTTTCGAATTAAATTTTATATTTCTAGTATAAGCCTGGGTCTGTTTAATCTAAAATTAAACTAATGTTATTTACAAATGACCAATTTTCCTAGTTTAAAATATTGCTAACATCTGTTTCTACTGAAATAACTAAACATGATAGGCAGTTCAAAATATTGCTAGAAAAATAGTAAACGGTTTTTTACGAATAGTAGGAGTAGATAAATGTTTCTCAAAAAGTACAACAGGTTGTCCATTATAAATCAGTATAAATAAGATTAAGGCAAGGTGGGGGAAGATTGAATGGTTTTTATTGTGGGATGAAAGATAAAGCCGCCCGTACAGACTGGCAAGAAGAGTAATAAATAAATATTATAGGACATTCTGACACAGATTGACTGAGGCCCACGGTAAGCTCAAGAAGGCCTGTGCTGTGGGTACTCAGACAACGATATATATAATACACAAATACTTATATACATAGAAAACATCCATGACTCAGGAACAAATATCTGTGCTCGTCATACAAATAAATGCCCTTACCGGGATTCGAACCCGGGACCGCGGCGCAGCGCAGGGTCACTACCGACTGCGCCAGACCGGTCGTCAAAATAGAAATTAATAGGGGCGCCACCGTCTATGCAAACAGTTTTGCATCATTGAGTCATTTTTGTATGAGAACAATAAGTGTTGCTTTGATAAAATAGTACATTACATCAGAGGCTGGGAAAATGAGGATTTCCGGCCAAGTGGGTATAGTATATATATGGGTAGGTATATATTACGTTTTCACGCCGAGGCATATATAGTGCTTTTCTCAAACATACAATGAAATAAAAAAAAATGCTCGTAAGGACAATATTTTATAAGAAAAAGTTACTTTGCAGGCCTAGGCCTAAAATATAATATGAAATCCCTTTACAGTCCTCTCGAGTTGTTGCGCCCAAAAAGCGATACTTCCCAGCCCATTTTAAGGAACGTAAAGACAATATTTCATTGCATGTTTGAGAAAAAAATATGTTCCGCTTCTATTCTTTTTTGCCAGTGCTTCGTTGTACGGAACATATTCTATCTTATCCCTCAAAACCCTTCAATTTTCCCTTACCTTATATGTTGTTTGGTAAACCAATCATGTTGCTTAAAAGTACCCAAGGAACACCACATGTTTAAGCTATACCTAATTAGTACTTTAGCATTGGAAAACAGGTAAGGTACAGCGGGGCAATTTAGACGGGGGACACATTTTTTAACTGATCAAATTTTTCCATGTTCCACACTTTTAACTGGAGCTCCATATACATCCACTGAAAACGTGTGCCATATATGACCAGTGGACGGACATTGTATTTAATAATTAGCAAGACATGGAAAAAAATCGAGTAGTCGAAATTTGAATCGAAATTTGTTAGGTCCCAGTCGTATTTGCCCCGCTGTACCTTAATAAATCTTAACGTAAGTGTGATAATCACAAATTAGTAACTTTTCATGTATTTGAGAATGCAAATAGGTAGGTTACCTTTAAGCATATTTTGCTGTGACTTATTTTCAAAGTATCAAAAAGTTTCTACAGTCACCGGTATAAGTGATGATTTCTGCACCTTGTCATACTAACGTCTTGTTTGAAATGTCTTACGAAATTGTTAAACGATTTAAAGCGACAAGGTACAGAAATCATCACTTCTTTATGCTGGTAGTCACCGGTAGTAGTCGTACTAAAATAGAAAGTTCTTATAGATCTCTCGTGGTCTTTTGGCTACTTTGAAACACATGAATGGCAGTCCAAACTTAGTATTTAAAACTATGCAATAATATAGCAATAATCGTATAAAATTAGACCTTGAACTTTCGTTGCGTAAACTGTAAAATAAGATGCAAATAATTCACAGTGAAAGATGCACTATTCTCATTCACCAGGAGCGCATGAGTTGGCAGATGTAGATGTCGTTTGCATTGTTGCAACAGATTTACAGTGACATCAGAAACCAGAAAATAATAAAGATTTCGATTGTTTTATTCGTCGTAAAGAAATTATATCTTGAGACACTGGTCCCACCATCATCATCCTTGCGTTATCCCGGCATTTTGCCACGGTTCATGGGAGCCTGGGGTCCGCTTTGACAACTAATTCCAAGATTTGGCACTAGTTTTACGAAACCGACTGCCATTCGACCTTCCAACCCGGAGGGTAACTAGGCCTTATTGGAATTAGTCCGGTTTCCTTACGATGTCTTCCTTCACCGAAAAGCGACTGGAAAATATCAAATGACATTTCGCACATAAGTTCCGAAAAACCCGGTACGAGCCCGCGACCTCCGGATCAAAAGTCTGGTGAGACCGTGCCTCGGTGCTACAGCGAGATTTATAAGACGTAAGTAGGTACATAAAAGATAATTCGTATCGCTTCCAAAAGACACCAATGTCGCTCGCCATAGACGCTTTCCAATGGTATTCCTAAGATAAGCGGCAAAGTGGGATTTTTGACTAGAATTCAACACATTGACACAAAATGTATAGAAATAATGATGCTGATATTTTTATAGAAATATATATCCCGAGCTGATAAGGACTTATTTAAGTCACTATTTCAATTTTGTTGACAATTTTGTATGAAGTTCAGATCAGAAATCGTTATTATTTCCTGGTCTCAAGCAACATCGAAATAACTCAGAAACAGAACACGTATATCTTCAAACATTTCCTACACTTTCACTAAAATAAAACTCTGTACAAATAGAATATAAACTTACTAAATAGGAATGGACTCGTAGTTCTCCTCAGAGAATTCTACTATACATATTAATAAATATATACAAAAAAAGTTTAAATTTATTTTTATAAGTTTTTGAGCTGACTTTGAGCTTTTAAAACTAAATAATATCTAGTACGGTGACCGCAAACTCCGATACTAGAAATAATAATAATGTACTTATGAGTAAAGTCGCGGCCACGGCTTATATGACGTATGATATGATAGTTGTATCTTACAAAATTATAACAGATCTTTTAGCTGTCTTTACAACGTACTTGTTCGTTCTTAATATGCAATTAAATTAGTATACCTTTTTATCGTACATAAACACATAGTTGAGTAAAAATTTCTCAATTTCTATTTCTGCAATGTTACGTAGTTCGAGTACTAGGCGCGCAGAAATGAACAAGAGCGGCGAGAAAATCAATATTTCCTTATAATCTTGTAACTTGTGTACCAGGCCCACAGAAGTTATGGGGAAGATATTAAAGGTGTCTTAAATTTACGAGATACTCAGTATACTCAGAGTTCCACATTGTTGAAGCACTGATGCAAACAATTAGACCGTATATTCCCTGTTAAATTTATGACACATTTTTACAGTCGTCCGGCGCCAACAAATTTTAGACACAATTTTTAAATTCAATTATGTTATGTAGATGTACTGATGTACCAACTTCATAAACATGAAAATAAATAAAATAATGTTCCATACAATGTCAAACCACTAGTCCGTATCTAGTTCCTGCCAAATCGGTAACACATTTCCCTCATATCTAAAAGTATCGTGTACCAGGCGCGCAGAAATCATAAGAAACTCCCAAACACGCCTTTACAGTGCTCTTGTATCAAAATAAAACGAGTTAGGATGGTATTTTCTATTTTCTAATTTTCTCATGACACATTTTGTCTATACCTAAGTCCTAACCAACCTAACCATTCTTGGCCTTGGCTGCTATTCTTCGGTATTTATTTTACTTTAATCAACAATATGCGCATACCCAAAATTGAACATGGATAATGCTCGCTTGCTGGTATTCGTCAGTAAGGGTAGTTCTTGGCCTTGCCTTGCTTTCTCTTCTTGGGCTTCCTTTTTTGGTTTTCACCAAATTGGTGACATTCTCTTAAAATTTCCTTTATCTTGATGAGTACCAAGAAACTTAAGATTCCAAACTCGCCTCTAAAGTGTTGTAATGTCAAAATGAGACTAATCTTCTAGTTTTCTCCAAAACAATGACACATTTTCCCTATACCTAACCGTATCGTGTACCAGGCGCGCAGAAATCATAAGAAGCCCATGTCCAGCGCGTTGTACAGTGCGGCTATGTCCGAATGCGAGGAGACTCGCCAGAAGGGGTAGTTCTTAGCTTTGGCGGCCGCCTCTTCATCTTGGCCGTCGCCGACAACGACGTACGTGCAGCGTTCGCCGAAGCGTTGTTTGATTTTCTCGAAGCATGTTTCCTTGCCTGAAAATGAAGTTAATTTCGGTTTTTAGAAATGTCTCGGAGGGCAGTAGATGACTGTTGAAAGAAAGGTACAGTCGGCGATAAAAGCTTGTGCCAAAAATGAATTTTTTGCAAAAAACTTATTAATCATACATTTCAGGGGTACACTTTTTTGTATGGGCTGTCTGTCTCGTATAGGCTACTTGCCTCCTAGTCAAATCAGCTTCTTTTTAAAAAACTGCCAAAACGAATTTGAACGACTTGCTAATATGGAATTTGTATGAAATTGAATTGAGTGACCTCACGGTCAACTCTATACTATATTTCTACCTGACTTCTTAAATAGAATTGGATTTAAAAATAACGTGTCCATGTTGTTATTATAATTATCAGATGCTTTATTTCGTGCATGGTACATTACATTACATGGTACATTACGATACAAGTGCGTAAAAAAGGAAGTTCGGAACGAGTGGCGATAAATTAAAACACGACCGAAGGGGGTGTTTTAAATCGACACGAGTTACGAATTTCCTTTTCGCACGTGTATCGTACGACGTTTTTCACGCACTAGTGCGAGAAGTGGTTCATTATATGCCAGGTCGAAACTTCGGAAGATCATATGTACTGAAAAACGTCGTACGATACACGTGCGAAAAGGAAATTCGCAACTCGTGTAGATTTAAAACACTCCCTTCGGTCGTGTTTTAACTTATCACCACTCGTTTCGAACTTCCTTTTTTACGCACTTGTATCGTAATGTACTATTATTTTTAACTACAGTCAAGTTCCTTATTATATGGTCCTTGAAATAACTGAATAAAATCTTGTAATATTCTCGAATACTGACCAGTCTTGGTGGCCGAGTAGATGTTCTCAATAGGAAACACGCCTCCAAGCCCGAACAGCAGCACCTTGGCTAGCGCTGGTACAAGCTGTGTCGTCGTCACCAAGACGTTCACGCAATTTTCCCTGAAAAATATGTTAAATTAGAAAAAAACTTGGGTGATGGTTTGCGAATTTTTCCCTGAAAAATAAGTTTTTTAGAAAAAAAAACGGGGTTGCTTGACTCGTATGTTATAAGGGCCTCGAGGAAGCTCGGCCTTTTAAACTTACTCAATGACAGATACCTGCCACACAGGTAAGAGGAAGTGTGTTATGAAATTAGTTCGACTAGGTACTTATTTGGTGTCTCTGAAACTTGAGCAGTTTCATGTGCTATGCCTACCCCTTATTGGAATACATGCGTGAGTTATGTACGTGCGTTGAATGTAGTTTTTAACCCCCGACGCAAAAACAACGGGGTGTTATGTCTGTCCGTCTGTGGTATCGTAGATTTCGAACGGGTGAACCGATTTAGATTCCGTTTTTTTTTTAATTGAAATTTTATTTTATTTAATTGTCAAATTAGTGTAAATACCTTGAGTTGATCATGTTGAGGCATTTACAAGCCAATGTTAGCCAGTTGTCCGTAGCCTGTTCGAGTTCTGCCCGCAGTTGTAACCACTGTTCTCTTTTTGCTGGCCCTAGCAAGCCTCCCACACTGAAATGAATAACAATAACATTGTAAAATAAAACTATGGAAACGGATTAAATCGCGTATAATGAATTTAGAGTACGAAACGTCGGGATGTATTTTAAATTCATTATACGCGATTTAATCCGTTTCCATAGTTTTATTTCATGAGTAACTATCGCGGTAACCGAAGACAATATTAATAACATTGTATTTCAATAAAAAGATTATCCATATTAATATTATAAATGGGAAAGTGTGTGTCTGTTTGTCCGTCTTTCACGGCCAAACGGAGCGACGAATTGACGTGATTTTTAAGTGGAGATAGTTGAAGGGACATAGGCTACTTTTGTCTCTTTTCAACGCGTGCGAATCCGCGGGCAAAAGCTAGTAATAAATAAATAAATATTGGGGACACCTTACACAGATCAACTTAGCCCCAAACTAAGCAAAGCTTGTACTATGGGTGCTAAGCGACGATATACATACTTAAATAGATAAATATATACTTTTATACATAGGAAACATCCATGACTCAGGAACAAATATCTGTGCTCATGCTCATCACACAAATAAATGCCCTTACCGGGATTCGAACCCAGGACCGCGGCTTAGCAGGCAGACGCGGTTATAAGAATCACAACATTCTTATTTGAAATTATAATCATTTAGATAAGAGTGATATGATGATGATGATAATACTATGTAAAGTTAAAGTTGTGTCATAAAGAATTACGACACAACTTTAAAATAAATGTATTGTTTAATGGAACACATAAAAATGAAATGTGGGCTTAGCGCTAAAAAGCAATCTCTTCGACATTATCCGATCCGATATACATTATAGGCGCCATCTTGGATTTTTTCCATTGAAATACTTCCGACATCCGATATTGGATCTGATGATGTGAAAACGGACTAATACATACCTATTCCTATAATTATTATAAGTATCCTTAATCTTCCGATATCGGAACGCCAGTTTCCTCATCCAGTCCACGCCGCCGCGCACACCAGGCGCGCAGAGCGCGGGGGCGGCGCCCGCCGCGCCGCCCGCGTGGAAGCCGTCCGACGAGAAGTTGTACGCGGATAAGTCTTGCCCGTTATCGTCAGCCGCTACCGCGTCTATGTGCTCCTGGTCGCAGTCCTGAGGGGAAATAGGGTTAAAAGTTAACTCATGCTCTTGGCACATCTCGGGCAATGGCGATCATTATATGAAAGAGGCGCGATCCTACGCACACATCTAAGCTCGTGTAGGTGAACGCGTACCATGCTTGTATGAGTGAGATGACAGCTTGACTAGTCGCGTATTTAGCAGGCGGTAACTGTGAGGTAACCGAGAGCGGGTGGGAGGCACTTTCAGCGGGGAGCGGGTGAGTGGCACTTTCAACGGGAGTAGCCTTACTATACTATAGTACTTTTTATTATATCAAAGTAAAATGTGTAATCACAGTGCATAGACTGCCATCTCTCGACACAGGCTAAAAACTTTTGAACCTCAGTTTTGACAATTTGGCCCATATTCTTAGCTTGATATGTGTTAAAATAACAAATATTAATATTAGCGCCATCTAGCCGAGCGTACCCCAAAGGTGTATCGCCATCTAACTCACCATACCTTTTTCTGTATGGTTTTGAGGTAAGTTTTTTTCTTAGACTTTATCTGTCTATACGGAGTTACATGTCTTTAATTATACTGTGGCAAAGGACTGAGTGGACACAGGAGGTGATCATAGGTAGTTATAAAGATAGATCAACTCAAGAATAACACACAATCTAATTTAGATTGCAAGATTTGACCACAAGAGGTTGCATAAAAGGTTGTGAAAATACAAAATTTTGCAATATTTTTGAGAAATTTACAAACTAGTTATATTTACCTCAACGTCATTAAAGAAGAAATGTGTGTCAGCCAAGCTGAATATCATCTCTTCCATTCTGAATCCCAGCTGTACTATTTGTTGTGTATCCTGAAATTACAAACGTACATTTTATTTTACAATAAAATATTTAAAGCACAAAAAACCCTGTTTTTGTGCATTTAATTCCTTTCAAGTTCATGATCTTTGGGCAACGAAGAAAATATGTATAAGGTACAGCAGGGCAAATCTCGACTGGGGGGCCATTGTAACTGATCCATTTATTCTATTATTACACTAGTAAGTTGAGTTCCGCATGTTTCCACTAACCACGTATATAACAGGGTGGATACTGGATATTCTATTAAATAATGCAAACATTGTAAAACATGGAAAGAAAATCGATCACTTGCAATTGTCTCCCTGTCGAAATTGTCCCACACATTTTTGAAAAGTTTGGACGTCGAAAAACATACCTTATTATACTTTGTCGCATAAGTCCCTGTGAGCAGCGAATGGAATATGATAATGGTCTCATCCAGGTCCCAGATGAACACCCGGTCCGTGGCGGGCTCAGGAACATGCTGTGCTGGTGAAGATGATGTGTTCCGTCGACCCCTGCCTCGGGTTCTACTTGTGCTTTCACTAAAACAAACAGTTTCTCAAGTTGTTTTCTTGGACATACTTTGATTATGTAGGATATCATTCACTAGCAAAGAGACGGCCAGTGATACAGGTTGTAAATAATGAATGAACCTTGGTAAGATCATTAAAAATTCATTAGTATTCTGATAAAAGTTGATTGATCAAAATGTCTGCTAAAAGAGAGAAATCACTGGGTAAATTCGGTGGGTGATGCAAGAATTCTGATAAATCTGAAACTATCTTATTTCACGGACTATAGCCAGAGCAGTCACACTCGAGAGAGGCCTGTGCCCAGCACTGGGATGTGTACCAATAGAATCAGTTATTATAAATTTGATTTCCTGGTTTTTACTTCTTTCAGATTTGAATGTGGTATAGGTGGTATTATCTTATCTTAATGATAAATGAAGTCATTCAATCAACCATAGAGGTATGATCAAGTTGATAAAGAAGAATACAATTTGGTAAGCAAACATTTTGCAACAGTATCTTACCCAGAGTTTTCTCTGCATCTCCGGCTTGCTGCGTGTATTTCATTTTTGATCGGTGATAGAGGATTGTTGTCATTTAATGAAGGAAGCATTGATGATGGTGACTCTAAAACAATATTAAATTGAAATTGAAATTAGTATTTGGCACATTGATAGAAACAAAACAAAATTATACCCTTACAATTTAGAACACAAATTAGATATCTCTAAGTCACTAAGTTGAATAAATACTTGTCAGAAAACTGGTGACCTTTTTATTCAATACAACGAAAATGTGACCTAAGAGAGAAATTTTGAGCGCAGGAACATTCACAAATAAGGGCAAAAAGTAAGTTGTAATGTCGTTACCATTTTCGCTGTCTGTATCTGGCCAGTCATCTGAATATATATCGTCGTGGTCGCTATACCTTTCTTCATCACTTTCCTCCACTTTTCTACGTTTATTTGGGTGCATTTCATTTTCTTTATTCATTTTGCTAGTCTTACAACTATAGCCACGGTATTAAACTACGTATTTGTGCCAGTTTCGTGATGCAGTGTCGTCAATTTTTGTGTAAAATAAATCTGATGATTAGACACTTTTTGTGAATACCTAATTTATGTATAATTACTACACTTTCTGTAATAAATTAAGAGCTAATAAAATAAAATATCAATGTTTTGTTTGATACGGAAACTGACATTAGCAACAAGTTTTTTTTGACAACGAGAACATTGCGGCCATTTAAACCAAGTATTGTTTTGTCATTGGCTATAAACGAAACAGCATAGTTCTGATTGGACGAACGAACGAAATCTGATGAAAACCTGAAAACCTCATGAAAACAGCCAAGTTTTATTTTCATACTTCAATTTCTTTTCTAGATTTTCACTAAATATTATTCTCAATTAAGTAATTAACGATTAAATTGAAATACAATAATAACCTTGCTAATGCATTAAATAACTCATACGCTTTACCAACCCGCCCTCTATGTTGTATTTTTATAACTACTAAGCATGTTCCTAATATTGCTACTCAACACGAGATGGCGCTGCCAGTACTAAGATTTGTACAGTCGACGTGCAATTATTTTTAATCACTTTTTTTAAAATCACTTTTTTTATAGCCATGTTCGCCACCTATTAAAATGTGATCTTGAATGCTCAAAAATTCAGCAAATTGATTCTAGGATACCGATTATTGCCTCGGAAGTTGAAAGTTGATCTGTACAAACATGAAGCGAAGCTAAAATTTTAGTCCCCTGTAATGTGTGTTAATTGTCGTCCACTGGGGCCTTCAATAATAACAACAACAACAACAACAACTAACAAGATGCTGGAGTAGTACATAATCAAGATAAATTCGTTTTGTTTTTAGGGTGTTTTGGAACTAAGGTTAGTTTATTTTGAATTTCGGTGTTTACGAGTAGGTATATGTGTTTTTGTACTGTGCAATAGAGTAATTTGAGTTTAGGTTCAAGTGGACCGGTCACCGGAAACACAACAACAACACATAAACAACACATTTTTTGTGTCTTTGACATTGAGGAGTTTCACTGTCAAGTTCCACCAACTACCAGGAGGTCTGAAAACCAAGGAGGTTCACCTGATAACGCGCCGCCAAGATGGTACGACGTGTGTCCCGCGCTGCCGCTACTGCTTGGCGAACTGACGGCGTGGTAGGGAGAGTAGCTTGGCGTCGCGTAGTACCCGCTGTATTGAGCGACGTTGTGCTCTGCGTAGCTGCTGGCGTAACTGCTGTAGTCCTGTTTGAAATAAGAATAAGATGAAAATCGCACCTACTGGTGGGAAAGCATGGTCGCGTGATATAATTATGTAGCTTATCGCGCGTCGGTGCGTCCTTTTTCCACGTTATATAAATTAAACTATATTAAACTAGTGCTATATATCATACTAGTATGCTAGGCTCACAGGACTAAGGTATTATTGGTATAACAAGTCCAAAAGGGCCTGCTGGTGCTGGGTTGCCGCCTATGTAATTTAACTATCGTTAAAATTAACATGCTCTTTACTAGGGTATCAGAAGCACAAAAGAGGTAAAATTATGACTACGTAAGTATGTCAAATTCTAACAAACTAGTATCTAAGGTACTAGGAGATAATAAGAAGTAAGAGGAAACAATTTGCAACAGCACGGTGACTACCGAGTAGGACGACTGCGGCCATCATCAGAAGTACTTTTTAAGTGGAGATAGTTAAAGGGATGGACAGTGACATAGGCTACTTTTTGTCTCTTTCTAACCCCCCACTTCTCTAAAATGGGGGAGTGGAATTTTGTGTGGAGCCTTTCGCAATTTTCGAACTCAACACGAGCGAAGCCGCGGGTAAAAGCTAGTTCTTCATAAATCGGTGTACTCCGACTTGACTTGAAAGTATAGACTTACTTGCTGAGGAAAGGTCTGTGTGAGGCTTCCATTATAGGAGGGGTAGTATGGCGAGGGCTGGGCACCGAACCCCGAACCCGCGACGGAACCAACGCCGCCGACGCCATAGCTCAGATACGTTGGCGTCGCTTTGCACGACGACCTGCAATCAACATTATGTTAGCTCATAAAGATAAAAATATACTCGTATTTCTAAGTTTTCAGGTCGGTGTTGTAAATGGAGATGTAAAATTAGCTCAAGGTCACTATCCCTATCGCTTCGACAGCGACACGCTTTGTGTCTCTCTAGACTAAATTTCATATTAAATTTATACTCGTACTACTGTAACCTACGTTAGCGTTAAGGTACCTACATCGGTGCTTGTAGTCATATTGTACCCGTTATTAGAGTTATGCGCCGGAGGGTACGCGGTGTAGGGCAGGCAGTACTACTACAGTCTGGCAAATCAAAAAGTGGCAACATTGTAATCAAAAAGTGGCAACACTGAAGGCCTTTGTAGCTGACGTTGTGAGCCGGAGGGCATATTGTACCTGTTATTAGAGTTGTGCGCCGGAGGGTACGCGGTGTAGGGCTGGTTGTACAGAGTGGAGCTGATATATCTACTACTAGGCAGTAGGCACATGTCGTGGAGGTATTGTATCTGTTATAGAGCTGTCGTGCGCCGGAGATTATATGTGTACCTGTTATTAGAGTTGTGCGCAGGAGAGTACGCGGTGTAGGGCTGGTTGTACAGAGTGGAGCCGACGTATCTGCTACTAGGTACTTGTCGTGGTTATATGGTACCTGTTATTAGAGTTGTGCGCCGGAGGGTACGCGGTGTAGGGCTGGTTGTACAGAGTGGAGCCGACGTATCTGCTACTAGGTACTTGTCGTGGTTATATGGTACCTGTTATTAGAGTTGTGCGCCGGAGGGTACGCGGTGTAGGGCTGGTTGTACAGAGTGGAGCCGACGTACGAGGACGCCGCGCTGCCGCCGCCATATTGCTGCATACTGTTGACAAACGAAGGCGGTGTGAGAAAATGCAGTAAAATACTTAAGGCCCTAGACCGTATATGTAGATAAGAACTAATAAATTTAATAAGCTTTTGTCTAATCTAAGGTAAGTTAGCCAGAATGGTAGTAGCGTGAAAAGTACCTAATTATATACCCCAGTCCTTAGTAGGAAGTGAAGTAGATACTAGTAATATACCTACTGGAAAAACAGGAAGGTAAACGACCGATTTCATTGTCACTCATTGATGCAAAGTTTCTGTTGTGAAATACGTCAGCAGATATAGGGCTTCCTCAAATCCGAGCGTTCAACCTCAAACTGAAGCCAACTCGGCGACAGATTACGTTGCAAGCCCTATCCGCCCGATTGAACATTTCTATACTTTCCTGGTAATCGGGGAAATTGTTTTGTCGTAAATATTGTGGTGGCGTCAATTTTAATTTAATTTACCTCTATTGTCTCGGTTTGCATGCGCTTTGTTTACGTACTGTGATGGACGTGGATGGACGGTAATATCAGTTCACCCAGATCACCCAAAATGACCAGGGTAGCATAGATGACTGGATGTGTAGGTGATCTGGCTGGTATAAGTGCACCCACAATTACCAGGGACACCAGGGTAACATGGATAACCACCTATCCAACGTGTATTATATCTACAGCTTTCTGGTCTTTACCAGGGTGGCATACCTGTTGTAATACTGGTATATCAGTGCACCGAAAATGACCAGAGTAGTAGAGACTAAGGTTACCTGTTGTAAATGTTGTAATATTGATATGAGTAGTAATAGTGCACCCAGATCACCCAGAATTACCAAGGGCGCATGAATGTTTACACCTAGATCACCCAGAGTGACGGTGGTGAAAATGGACGATGGGGTGGCATACCATTGTAATATTTGTAATACTGGTGTATCAATGTACCGAGAATGACCAGGGTAGCATAAACTTGTAGGTTACCTGTTGTAATACTGGTAGGGCAGCGTGGACTGGTCGTACGGCAGGGTCTCCCCGTACAGCGCCACGTCCGCCTCGCACAGCCCGGGGCTGCGCACCTCGCTCTTGACGCCACCACCTGACCAGGGACACATAAACTTTAGTACAGACCCTCTAATCTAGTAAGTCTAATTTAGAGCTAGGCGTCCTCAGAGAGTTTGTAAGTCACACAAGTGAGTCGTAGTCGTGAGTCGAATGCGTCCGATGCGAACGATACGGACAAGTGGACTGGACGCCTAGCTAAAATATAGCTAGTGAGAACTCAAAATGCCCCTCGGTTTTAGGATGTAATCGTAAAAGGGACACTCACTTGTTTTATAGCTCGAAAATCCAAGGCTCTTTTGAAAGTGTGATACTTGACGCTCTCTCTCTCGCTCTCTTTGGACTAATATGAAAGAGCTTTAATGTAGAGGTAATTACGATACGCCACGGATCGTCAGTGATTGTAGAATTGGCTAGATGACATGAAATTGGACTTAACTATTGTCACACAGAATTGAAACCAATATGGCCATCAATGAAATATAACAGTTGCGCAGGATGCGCTGATGAGCAAAATATTGTCATATTTTGACACTATTCAGAACCGTGGATGTAGTACGCTAATCGTCCAATGATTGCCATCAAAGTGACCGGCCACACCAGAGCGTCGCGTGTCTCGGGGCGCGCAACGGACGTCCGCGCCACGCCACCTGAGTGTAATTCAAAAAGCGTCTCCTCAGTACATTTTGTATAGGAAGGACGTAAGGCGCGCCGCCAAGCGGCGCGGACGTCCGTTGCGCGCCCCGAGACACGCGAAGCTCTGATGTGGCCGGTACCAAAGAGTATGTTTATGAATATGAGACATTTTTTGCTTACTACAAACATGACTTCAAGACCAACCCAAAGTAGATTTTTACTTAAGATAGACTCAATGGAATCCAAAAGACAATCAGTTAATAGCAGTATTTATGAGTTGAAACAACTGCGTAGCGGGACTCCATGTTAATTTCGAGCGCTATGACAAAAAAAGGCGATATATTGTAAAATGCACAATATTTATCGACAAAATTGTACACTTTACTCATACTAAAAGACAGTGAAAGTACTTGTTTCAGTTAGAACATCTTATTAACTGTCGGTTAAATAAAAAACATATGAAAAAAAAAAAGCTTTTTCAATTAGTAATGATTGTTTTTCTGATGCTCGTTTAGGAAAAACCGCGTGAAGCACATAATTCGGAGCTCTTATTATGTACAATTTGATAAGATCACTCTCATAAATGAGGTAAATTTAAGTTCCAAATATCTTGTACTTAAGGCCCATTAAACAATATTTATCATTTAATCCTTTGAAATTGAGAAATTGAAAGTAAAACGAACTCAATTTTGTCTTGAAAATACATCGAAACAAGTGATCATTTCTCCGAAAATCTACATGTTATCGAAGTTATTTTAGTATATAAATAATCTGCACAATGTGCTTAAACTGCTGTTATCCATTTGTCGTTATAATATTTTATCATGATTTTTTGCCAATTTTTTGAAAACTAGCCTTCCTGTCGCTATTTTACCGGCGACGGACGCCTGCGATTTCAGTGCCGCGCCGGAGCTCGAGGAGGTAAGACGTATGTCGCTTTGGTCTCCGAGTTTTCATCGCAAACGTCGAGAATATTTATTGTTGTGTGGGTCGGACGCCTTGTTTCTACACGGGCTATCCTCGCATTGTGTGTGTGTAAACAGCGACCAACGAATTTGATCCTAGATCCGTAAATATTTGCTTTTGTAATACTTTGTTATGTTTAAATGTTAAAGTATTACAACGTTGTGATGATAAAAATGTGATCGGGATCTGATGATGGAGCCAGAAGGTGGTCACCAGTACCAGTGAACCATGTAAGTAAACGACTTCGTGTTTAGGCTCGTTGGGTTCGTCTCAACAAGACCTTTGACAAGAGGTGGTACTCAGGGTCTGATGATGGAGCCAGATGGTGGTCACCAGTACCAATGAACCATATAACTAAACCCAGAGATGGGGAAATCGTAATCGATTCCGGATTACACGATTACTTGATTTTACTTTGTAATCTGACACTACTGGGTGTCAGATTACTTGTAATGTAATCAAGTGAAACGGTAAATTACCATTACATGTAAAGGAATCACTAATCATCTATACAATCATTACTATTACCAATAATTCGGAATCATAGTCGATTCAAAATAACTGAAATTATTGACTTGATTACTTTCAGATTACGAATATGTAGTACCTCAGATTGCTGACTGTCACTTTGACACAAAAGTCGTCATGGGTGTCGTAAAATAGGTTTTAGGAGGTGCTGATTCCAAAATTAATGACTAATGTTCAATCTGACATTGCTGACTGTCACTCTGACACAAAAGTCGTCATGTGTCGTAAAATAGGTTTTAGGGGGTGCTGATTCCAAAATGAATGACCAATTTGGAATCTGACATTGCTGACTGTCACTTTGACACAAAAGTCGTCATGGGTGTCGTAAAATAGGTTTTAGGGGGTGCTGATTCCAAAATTAATGACCAATGTGGAATCAGACATTGCTGACTGTCACTTTGACACAAAAGTCGTTATGGGTGTCGTAAAATAGGTTTTAGGAGGTGCTGATTCCAAAATTAATGACTAATGTTCAATCTGACATTGCTGACTGTCACTCTGAAACAAAAGTCGTCATGGGTGTCGTAAAATAGGTTTTAGGGGGTGCTGATTCCAAAATTAATGACCAATTTGGAATCTGACATTGCTGACTGTCACTCTGACACAAAAGTCGTCATGGGTGTCGTAAAATAGGTTTTAGGGGGTGCTGATTCCAAAATTAATGACCAATGTTCAATCTGACATTGCTGACTGTCACTTTGACACAAAAGTCGTCATGGGTGTCGTAAAATAGGTTTTAGGGGCTGCTGATTCCAAAATTAGTGACCAATTTGGAATCTGACATTGCTGACTGTCACTTTGACACAAAAGTCGTCATGGGTGTCGTCAAATAGGTATCCGGAGGTGTTTGAAAACTAATGACCAATTTGGAATCTGACACTGTTGACTGTCACTTTGACACAAAAGTGATCATGGGTGTCTTCAAATAGGTTTTCATGGGTACTGATCTCAATATTAATGATCAATTTGGAATCTGACATTGCTGACTGTCACTGACATAAAAGTCGTTATGGGTGTCGTCAAATAGGTTTCCTTTCCAGGGGTACTGTGCAATGTCAGGTTCCAAATCGGTCATTAATTTTTAAATCATTTCATTAATTTTGGAATCAGTGCCCCCTAAAAACTATTTGACTACACCCATGATTCCTTTTGTGTCAAAATTACAATTAGCACTGTGAGATTCCAAAATAGTCGTTAATTTTGGAATCAGCACCCCCGGAAACCTTTTTGAAGACACCCATGACGACTTTTGTGTCAAAGTGACAGTCAGCAATGTCAAGATTCCAAATCGGTCATTAATTTTCAAATCAGCACCTCCGGAAACCTATTTGACGACACCCATGACGACTTTTGTGTCAAAGTGACAGTCAGCAATGTTAGATTCCACATTAGTCATTAATTTTGGAATCAGCACCCCCTAAAACCAATTTTACGACACCCATGACGACTTTTGTGTCAAAGTGACAGTCAGCAATGTCAGATTCCACATTGTTCATTAATTTTGGAATCAGCACCCCGCAAACCTATTTGACGACACCCATGACGACTTTTGTGTCAAAGTGACAGTCAGCAATGTCAGATTCCACATTGGTCATTAATTTTGGAATCAGCACCCCCTAAAACCTATTTTACGACACCCATGACGACTTTTGTGCCAAAGTGACAGTCAGCAATGTCAGATTCCACATTGTTCATTAATTTTGGAATCAGCACCCCCGCAAACCTATTTGACGACACCCATGACGACTTTTGTGTCAAAGTGACAGTCAGCAATGTCAGATTCCACATTGGCCATTAATTTTGGAATCAGCACCCCTAAAACCTATTTTACGACACCCATGACGACTTTTGTGTCAAAGTGACAGTCAGCAATGTCAGATTCCAAATCGGTCATTAATTTTTAAATCAGCACACCCGAAAACCTATACTCGTGGTATATGCACTTGAAATGTGAAAGTGAAAATGCTAGAATGACATGTAAACCACGAAGTTGTATAGTCATATTGTTCATTGGTATTGGTGACCACCATCTGGCTCCATCATCAGACCCTGAGCACCACCTTGAAGTAATTAGAATTGTATTTGTCTTATTTTATCATCATATTAATATAATTATACTTTACTCTAATACTTATCATATAACAAAAGCAAATATTTGGGATGGGATCTACTTTTATAATTATTACTTTAATTTTTTAAATAAATTTTAACATAATTGATATTATTTCGCGCTATATTCTCGTATTTTCGTACAAAATAATGTTTATTAGAAACCAAAAGTTTATATCGAGATAGTAGATTGTGGTTGTTATCAAAATTCCATAGAAAGGATCAAGATTGTTTTGTCCATTATTGTAGTGCGAGCGAGTGATAAGACGTACTAGAAAGGGTCGGCATATTGGGCTCGCGCGGCGGGTAAAATACCTAATTTCGCCCGACGCCGAAATGTTATAACGCTCTTAACAAGATGATTGTTTTGCTCAAGCGCTCGTAAATTTTTAAACAACACGTTTCATTTTGCATTTGATCACGTTCGCTCTTAGAACCGAACGCGTGGGTGAATCAAGCTTTTAAAAACATAACTTTGCTTACCCGTGCTATCCTCATTCATCAACCAGGCCACCGCCGATGGCGAAGAGGCAGACGTACAAATCCCTCCGGTTGACGTCAGGGGTAACGCTAGCCCAAGGGACGTCGCACATCCGTTCGCCAAGCTGCAGTCCACGTCCGAGCTACCAGGTAAGCATAGGCTGTCTACAGCTGCGTTCAGCGCGGAGTTGGCGGCCGTCGTCGTAGTCTGAAAATGGTGGACGCCCCCGACACTAGCAGCGCCGGCAGTGACGCGTCTTGGAGCAAAGATGGCGGCGAATTCGACGTTGACTCCGACCCGCAAGGGCTTTGATTGACTTCGCCCGATAGTCTGAAAATAAAGGAGCATTGTAAGATTGTTCAAAAGCGCCGACGCAAAAAAAGCTACTTAAAAACCCCTGTCTATTTACGAAGAAGCTTCCATTTATAAACAAATTCTAAAGCGTTCGGGAGGAAAAAGGCGGGTGTAAACCGAAAAAGGGACGTAAAATGCGGCTGTAAAATGATCGCTTGACGCTAATGGCGGTGGAGATTTGATGTCTGTATTTAAACAACCAAAATAAGCCCAGATTGCACCAATTAAGCGCTCAATTCAATAAAATGTCATGATTAAAATAAACAGTCCAATAAACAGATGCCCCTCCGTATCGCTGTGGGTTTATCTAACAAATAGTTTACACGTGTTACTATTAATTTATTTCGTTATCATGTCGTATGTCGTGTTCGCCCCGCAATCGTCTGTCGCCGCTGACAGCCTGGTACGTCACTCAAGCCCCTTTAACTAAATTAGACACTGCTCATCACACTAAATTAAAATTTCATGCGTATGTCGCTTATTATGTTAATAAAACAATGTAAAATGTAAATTTTACCGCACCTTCATAGTTTGCATAAACAATATTCCAATCAAATTTATGCTAATGGTCGGTTATGACAAGGTTTAGCGAAACACCTGTTTTAATTTCTATTTGAATATTTCATTGCAATTTGCTCGTGTGATTCATCGATATGTAATATTCATTTGGCAGAACATGTATTGTCACTTTGCAAAGTAGGCCGTGGTCAATAATTTTCGAATTGATTACTAATTTCTACTTTAAATTAGTGATTTTATGAGATTTACACACGCAACAAAGTTTATATTTGAGTTAACTCTCCTTAGGTAGATATAATCTTTTTTGTAGGATTTTAGGATTAGGATTTCAGGATGGTAAGGATTTTATTAATGTAACTGTAAGTACATATGTATTTAAATTCGATCAAATGTTTATTTCCCTTTGTTTTTAAGAACAATTAAGAGCATATATTATTCCGTTGTCCCCTACGAATGCGAATTTATTTAAAGTTTCTTTATTTTTAGTTGTCAAAAATGATGCACAGAAAAATTATTACCTGCTTTAAACGCCTAAGAAAAGTTGCAACACACGAAATTTAAAAATGCTCTTGTACGGGACAGCCCCTGAAATGCTTAAATTTTGATAAGTTCCACATACATAATTTGGTTTGTTCCCATAGTTGCGTAAGTTCCACATAATTTATTGCATAAATACATATGACTAAGAGTATTTTCTAAATCTCTAAACACCATTGGTCTTTGTGCATTGAAAGAGCTCCTGTTTATATTAGTTCCCGCTTTTTCAAGTGTCACTTTGCTTTCTGCCGCTCTTTTAAAAGAACAACACTATCGGATATCAAACGTTTATGTTGGCACTATTGTCACTATCTTTTTAATTGAAAGATTTTTTAAAGTTTTCCTTTTTTTCCTTAAATCGTAAAAAGTTTACAAACGGTGTTAACATCCTAACAAAAGACTTCAAAGATTTAATAGTTTGTGCACATTGACAACATTGATGTCTCGTTCCATATGGTGCGATGATTTAGTTGTCACATTTTTAGTTTTATGTTTAACGGGGTACCCTTGATCGTTGTCAATGGGATGGATTTCAGTGGGTATTTTTAGTCCATTTTCTCATCGATACTTGAACCAAGGATAATTTATAAGCATTTACATATGTACTTCATACTAAGAATCGTACCTCGAACACTGATGATGCCTACAATTTTTTTTTTCAAAATGTGTATTGACGTAATATCATGATATTAAAATAAAAATCATTCATCAGTGATTAGTTCTTATAAAAAATAAAAATGCAAAAATATTTCGGGAAAATAAGATTTTGGCCACTTTCAGGCTGCGAAACAGCGCCATATAGTTTTATAAAAGGCCCATACATTTCAGGGGTATGCTTTCTTGTATGGGCTTTTTCAGCCCGGTCTGCCCGGTATTAGATCGTTCTTGCTTGAACGCTGGCAAAACTGAATTTCAATATGTCACGTAATAAATGCAAATAAAAATTCAGGTCATCTAAGATAGGAGGCAATCCATACTAATATTATAAATGGGAAAGTGTGTGTGTCTATTTGTTTGTCCGTCTTTCACGGCAAAACGGAGCAACGAATTAACGTGATTTTTTAAATGGAGATAGTTGACGGTATGGAGAGTGACATAGGCTACTTTTTGTCTCTTTCTAATGCGAGCGAAGCCGCGGGCAAAAGCTAGTAGCTTCATAATTATAATCTATTTACGCTAGAACAGCTTTGTCTCCCAAAGTCTCAAGCATCCTTAACAAATCCAATCTATCATATTTAAATAAACAGCCGATAATACCAGGCAAACATAAGCTCATAAGCACGTGTTTGTTCATTGTGCTTCAGCGTTGAGTGTCGGAACAATGCCTGCTTTGAGCACACCCCAGCTTACAGCGCTTGGGTTCCGTGATTGACAGAGCAATTAGAGCATTATGTGGCTGATGCTCTAGAAAAACTGGCTGGTTTTTCTAGAGCAATACTGTGGAAGGAACTGAACACTATATATAATATAGCTCTTGAGGTAAAGCATAATTGAGCTCTGTAGGTGCATAAAGTACCTAGTAAGTTTCTAAATAAGACTTCGTTGCAGGCTGTAATAATAGGTCACATTCACATGACGAAGGCCCAAGGAAATATTTGACACGACCTTATTTGTATTGTAAGCTTATCACGTATTTTTGCGACCTTGTGCATCTATAAATTAAGTATTGAAATAATCTGATTCAACTACTTAAATTGGCATAAGCTTAAAATGAGATCAATCACCTCAGTTCGATCTCATAACCTGTCCATTTCGCCGATATCTGATAAATATGACAAATCTTCGTGAAAATATTATTTCCAAAAAAGCACAACTCTAAGTATAACTTTATCTAGGTAGGTAGTCTTATTAATGTTACTATGCAAATTAATTTAAAATATCCTAAGATCATTACTATCATCAGCAACGCTGTCAATGAAAAACTTGTCACAAAAAATTTTACAAGACTAACACTTTCTTGTAACCCACATTCTGCGGTAGCAATTTTTTCAAGGGCATGGAACCCTAAGCGCTGTTTTTACATGCCATTTGGCCCCCACGTGTCAAGGGCTCGCCTCAGATTATATTAATTACAGTTTTTGCTCCAATTGCCACAGTGGGTTTGGAACATGTGGAAGGGTTGAAAAAAAGGTCTGCGGAACTAGAGGTCAGTTTGGTCAAGATGTGATGATCGAGATAAAGTAATTGACCGAGAATATGGTTGTCAGCGATTTTGCAAGTTGATTAATTTATGTTTTTTTATGGAAGTTTAAAAACACATATGCAAAGAAACATGTTCCAAATAATTGCGAGCAACATTTAGAGAACTAAGCACGTGAGCCTTGCCAGATATGAGGAAGAAATAATAATGTGAAATAATATATGACTTAGATATAGACAGGCTTCTTCAAGAAAATTTTGGTAGCGCTTAAATACTGTCGATCCAATCTCTAATCAGAATCATTGGTAGCAGCAGTTTTAAATACCATTTGATAATTTAAGACATGACACAGAATCTTATAAGATATTTTATGATTATTAGAAGAACATACTTATTGGTATTTATAATTAATTAATTATACGAGTATTGATCATGATGAAGATGCATATAAAAGCTTCGAAATATCGGGAGCTCGACAAAAATCGAAAAGGTATAATCACAGTCTATATCCATGATCAATGTAAGTATAATTATATTGTGCTAGTAAAACATAATCCATTATTCTGTTTTTGAAGTCACCTAAAAAAGTCACAAAAATTCATAAACAAATTCACAAAATCTGTAGCATAATATATCTTTTCATGCGTAACAAACATTTTTACCATAACGACACCTTTATGACAAAAAGTGTGATCTATAGCGTCTGTAAGTGACACATTCCTCACTCTTATTAGTTAGGTTAATCGTGTTTTTGAAACTGAAAAGGTATAAATAGTTGTTTTGAAATAAATCAAACATTTTGACGGTTTCATCCCGCGTTTTGGCAGGAACACAGTGTCGGGTGGCACTTATGGTTCATGTTTTGAGCGATTTATTTTTAGCACTTAAAAAACGGTTGTAAAAAAATCGGTGAGCGCGTTAATCATTGGTTGTAATTAATGAAAACGTTCGTAGACTTTGCGTCTCTGCTAAAAGTTGATTTTGATGGGGTTTTTTAATAGCATATTGATTATTAGTGATGGATGATTAAGACTCGAGTTTTGAAAGTTATTTTACAGAGAAGAACTTTTTTTCTACTCGAAAATTGTGTTATCTGGATTCAAAATTACAAAATCCCGACTGAACATTTACCTAATTAGGAATTTGGATGTGGTCAAAGATTAAACTTGATTAGGTTTAGTTAAGCTCACGGAGGTCTACCTCCACTCTATCCGCCCAAAAATATTTTGGGTGTCCAGCAGGACGGCGTCCAATCGGTCCCCTAAGTAGGCCCTTTTGACTGCCCATCTTCTCCCATTCTCTCAAGGTGACCTAGCCAACGGAGACGATGTGCTTTGGTTTCACCTATTTGGCTCTTTTTTTTTTTTTTTTATGGGATAGGAGGCAAACGAGCAGACAGGTCGCCTGATGGTAAGCGATCACCGCCGCCCATGGATTATATTTGGCTCAACTACCAGTTTTTCAATTTCGGCATTTTTGCGGATCCTCCAACTGCCATCGACTCTTTTAACGGGTCCCAGAATCTTCCTTAATACCCTACGCTTTGTGACTAACGTCGGTGAAAGCTGGCGCGATACCTCTCAAGACCGAGTCAAATGGCGAGCTCTTGTGTTGGAGGCCAAAACTCATTTTGGGTTATCGCACCAGTCAAGTAAGTAAGGTTTAGTTAAAGTTGGATCAAGAAATCTGCATGGCATTTGATTGTTACTTGTTTTTCTTAAAGAAATTATGTGAAATAATTATAGAATTATAAATAAACTGTCGCAACGGAAAATGTTTGTGCCGTAGTTTCTAAGCGACATCCTCCCAAATCTCTTGCAATTTATTAGGTATTTATTCACTATAGTCAACAACCTCTTGACTACTTCCATTTCGAAAAGTGGCAAATCGCAAAAAAACTCATTGTAATTGTAACACGAGCCGCATTGTGCTTCTTCCTTTGATGCTGGTGATAACATCCCTTCGGCCCTCATATTAAGAGCATTTTAGCACTTCACATAAACGTTTTAACTACACTTCGAAAATCATTCAATACGCGGCCCTGCTCTCTTGAGGTAAAATGAACAATCGCTTGAACTTTTCAATTTTAGTTACATCGAATAAGTTTTGGAAACCATTTCACGGCAGTTGTGTATTAACAATATAGGGATTACATCAGGATTAGGCCCTTTGTACTGTGAGATGAGGGACTATTTTGGTAAACTTTCGATTGGAACTCGGAAAGGTGGAAACGGTGTTAAATATTTTGGAGAATCAGCTTCAAGAGATTAGGTGGGACACTCTTTTTTTGAGTGAAACTATTTTACTTTAAACATTTCGAGAAGTTTATAAAATAGAGACTTACCTATCAGATACATCGGTGTTGTTGTCGGACCTAGGTCTCTTTGCCTGTAACAAATAAAATACTTTATCAATATAATATTTTTGACTTTGAACATATTTATACAGTAAAAGATATACCTACACTTGTCTCTAGCATACATAAGCAGATTCATACTTTTTAGGAAGAGGTTATTAAGCGATGAGCTGCCCACACTAAGGTGCACTACCGTCAAAAGTTCAAGATCAAACACAAATTTTAGTTTCATTTTGAGGATAGCGTTTATATAATCTGTACTGTAACCGATTAGTTTTACAAAAATACAACGATCCTAAACAACGGCAATGAGAATAACAGAAAGGTGTGTTAAGAAACATGATTTGGCCATCGCTTATGAACCTTAGTCCGATCGTATTTTTATGGGATCAACTCGATTGTAGGATCTGAAACCTTTTAGAGGCTGAGGCGTAAGGATAGTGCAGGTGTAGCTTTATTTGACGTTCATAAGTGCATTGTACTACTACAACTTCAAGAAAAGAGCGTACACCCATCTTAAAGGCTGGCAACGCACCTCCAACACCTCTGGTGTTTCGGGTGTCCATGGGCGGCGGTGATCGCTTTCCATCAGGCAACCTGTCTGCTCGTTTGCCTCCTATCCCATAAAAAAAAAAACTTGCTAGACTGGGTAGAGTGGGTAGCCAAGGTGACGGGAAACTACGAGCCAGATGGTTGGACGACATCAAAAAGACGGCAAGGCCGACCTGGCACAGAACCGACGCATGTAGAAAGGAATGGAAATCTATGAAAGAGGCATATGTTCAGCAGTGGACACGAATATGTTGAGAAGAGAAGAGAGAAGAGAAGCGCATTGTAATATCTAATATCCAAATCCAATCCAGCCTTATGATGGGTACTATTAAATACGAGCCAAGAAACGCTAGACACAAACTTGCAGAAAGAACACCAACAAATAAACAAATATGATGTGTGCAGTAAAGCGTTTCGAAAAGGATCCTCTGACGCTTTTGTACAGTCAGCAGCAGAAGTTCCGTAACGGGCAAGGTGTTCACAATGATCCTAACACGCTCTTATTGTCTTAAAAATAAGATCGTGTCTAGTTCATTTTGAACACCTTGCCCGTTACGGAACTTCTGCTGCTGACTGTACTATAGAGCAGACAAAACAGGGTTTAAATTTTTCTGTTTAACTTACTAGCTTATTTTTTGCGACCGTAGCTAGTTACTACAAATTATGTAGTATCTTACCTAAAACCTTCTTCATAATGTTGATCATGGTCATCTTTTGTGGTTGATCTTAAACTTTCTGACGGTAATGTATCCATGCCTCCGAGCGTTTCAAACGTTTTGACTTCGGTAGCAGCATTACTAGACTCTCGTAAGAGTAGCATGACTTTTCTTCGTTTCTGGTAGAAATCGATCAATCGACTTTTACAAGATTCATGTAACATTTTTACCCCCGAACTCAAAGCGGTTGGAAGTGTTGGAACAGAAAAAATGCCCTCCTCTACATAAAAGCGACTACTACGATAACTCTTTAACCGATTCGTAGCGTGTTCCATTTTCGAAAAGTTTACACTGTGGTGGCGCGGCGAACAACTTGTCGATTTTAAAATGACACGCCTCGCGTGTCATACGCCACATTAAAAAAACCTTGATGGCAAGCCAGGTGTGTCATCCGCACAGAAACTGTTAATATACTGTGCTACGACTGTGCATTGCTTAGCTAAGTAGAGTAATGTAAAAGTACCAGTGCTCGACACGCTAATGCCCAATAGATGACACCCTTCTGTCACTTTTATTGACAATGATTTAAGATTGAAAGTGGCATCTACTGCGACACTGTCGAGCACTGGTACTTTTAATTCTTCATTCACATCGCAATCAGTATTGCAAGTAAATAGTATATAGCAACCAGGGTGACATGAACACGTGAGAGTAATTTGTCGGCTAATATCTGTTATCCGTTACGTCGTGGGCGATATGTAAGCGATTGTCAGAGCAGAAACAATTCGAAGCGATTTGCTTGCGATGCGCGACGTAGGTGTATCCTAAACATTATGTTTAATACAAATAAACCTGCCTCTTTAGAAACATTAATAGAGAAATAGTATGTATGCATGTATATAGTCTTTATTGCACAAAACACAAATATGACACAGTATAGACAGTACAAAGGCGAACTTATCCCTTTAAGGGAGTAAAATATCGAGAGATGTAAATATTAATGCGGTAAATAATATTGCATACAAAGAATTTGAAGGAATGAAAAAAATCGTCTAAATCCATACTAATATTATAAATGGGAAGGTGTGTGTGTCTGTTTGTTTGTTTGTCCGTCTTTCACGGCAAAACGGAGACCATAAAAAAAAATGAAAAAAATCGTCTTAATGTTAAATATTTGGGGATTAGGAAGAGAAATAGACAAACAACAAGGAAATTCTAATTTTCGTGCACTTCCATCCATCTATAAAATCCTACTTTAAACATTCGAGGTTATTAAAATGTACGTGGTGTCTTTTCAGAATAGGTTTACTATGGAGAACCACAAAATAATACCCACACTAATTTCTTCTACGGATCTTGAATGTTCTACGAAACTTCTCAACGTCACTATTTAATCATAAATTGACTGTTTCATTTGTAGACAAAATTTTTAATCGTCATATCAAAATAATCCACATCCGAATTGTATTTCATTATTTCAAATCGACTAACAATGGTAGGGTAGAAACTATCAACAATAGTTTAAATATATGCTACAGTAAGCAATTCATTACAATTAAAACATTTAAAACCAAACGGCACACTAATCTACATTTTATCAGGCACTCAGCGGCCAATTCCGACAAACACTGGCATCTGAACCATATCTGAGTGATTTCATTTTGTTACTGACATTTTCTGTGATGTTTACATTATTGAGTATCGTACTCTGAAATTCTCTTAAATAAAATAACTTAATATTGGTACATATAAAAATTACACGAACAGATTAGTAGAAAAGTTAATAGGTAGGCCATCTTGTTTTATTTTTTATTGTGATTTTGGTTTCTAGTTTTATTTCGATTGTAGTCGAGGGACCTGAAAGGTCATTGAAATGGTTCCCCGCTGCGCTGCAATGAAAATAAAATAATCTAGGTACTGTCACGATCCTTACTGAGCATTATTTTAATCTTTTAGTTCGTTTTAAATAAAACTGCAGTCGTGTTTTCATTTATTAAATTTATTTTATTCTAAAGTTAGCGTATGACATACTAAGTCTGCTACATTAAAATTTTCAGTACATTTACTGCTTTTTTACGCATTAGTGCGAGAAGTGCTTCTTTTCTTGTCACTTCAAAGTGCTTCAGGGCCTGTTTTTGTCACTGGTTTTTTTTTTTTTTATCAGAGCTTCGAAACTTCGGAGGGCCTGTACTGAACTAAATTGTATCGCCACTGGTTTCGAACTTCCTCTTTTCTGTACTTGTATCGCACTGTAACATATTATTACTTCACATATCGTCACTACTTTGAAAAAAACTTGTATCTTCTTCTTTCAATGAAAAGAATATTGTAGTAAGCATAGTATGGAATGGATAGACTTACTGCGTTTTCATTTTGAGGGGCAGTGTGAGATACGAGATTTTTCCAAAGTAGTGACGATATCCTATGTAAGTCGGGATGACGTAAGGAAAATGATGTCAAATCTGTGTCATATGTAGTTCGAATTGGCTTCATAAACGCCGGCGTGGCGAGCAGCGACATTTTTTACCCAAACATCTCGCGGCCTTCTAGGAACCACATTGTGGTCGCGTTGTATTGTCACCACTATTTACACTGCTCATGTCTAGATTCGTATCAGTCACTGATTTGTCTTTGCGCTTAATGTTTTAACCAGTTATTTTTTTTGTAGGTAGGTATTTATTTATGGTTATCTGTAATGTGATTTTTCAAAGTCATTTAAAGTTTAATAACAAAACTTCCGTGAGACACTGACATAATATTAAATATGCAAAAACGGGTCCCTCACGTATAAATAGTGGAAGATTGCTTGACATGTTTCGCTCCATAACGATTGAAAATGCTCCTCAATATGAGCGAGCAACATGTGAGTGACTTTTGCATAATATGTAATATGTCGTTAAGTTAATATACCTAGTTCTGTATCTTCATCATCATCCTCCGTGCGTTATCCCGGCATTTGCCACGGCTCATTGAAGCCTGCATGGGGTCCGCTTTGACAACTTATCCTAAGATTTGGCGAAAGCACTAGTTTTACGAAAGCGACTGCCATCTGACCTTCCAAAAAGCGACTGGCAAATATCAAATGACATTTCGCACATAAGTTCCGAAAAACTCATTGGTATACGAGCCAGGGTTTGAAGTGTTTGAACCCGCGACCTTCGGATCGCAAGTCGCACGCTCTTACCGCTAGGCCACCAGCGCTTTCACATACCTACCATAGTTCTGTAATTTCTGTATCTTGTCATTTATATTATATCTCTATTCGGAATCTTAGCACGCGAATTATTTAACTGGAACAAAGTTTGAAACTTAAATTAATCATTAATTAATCTAATTCGTTCCACTTCTTGACGACTTCATTCAAAGCGAATAAAATATTTCGGTGATAGGATGGAATGTGGACGCTAATTAATGAGGCAAAAAAGTCATTCATCTTTGACTTTTAGGAGGTATGTTTTAGATAATCATATAATTTATTGATCGGGTGTTAGCAATTAAATTAGTCTTAGTTAGCTTCAGATTAGGCACACTTAGGTCACAGATTAATAATAAGTTACTAACGTAACTTAGGTCGTGTTTTAATTTATCGCCACTCGTTTTGAAATTCCTTTTTTCCGCACTTATATCGTAATGTACTGTTTTGTATGTTCGGATGTTCGGATGACAGTCTCTACAGATTTCTTAATATTTGCGAATGAGTCTGCCGATCCACTTTTTGGATTTTGCTTAAAACTGCAGAATCACACATTTTTTTTGTAAAGCTATGCTTGTAAGGACTACAGTTCAGAAGCCCTTACTTAAAACAACCTATTTATTACCTACTTCTTTACTTATAACACCACTCAAACTTAGTTATGGGTTTTACTTTTATTATTTTTATTTATTTTTATTATTTTCTGCTTCGTAATCTAAGAAACCACGACCGTACGCATTTTCTAAAATGTAACTTACAAAGACACTACAAATATCACGGATCTAATAAAATATTTCAATAACGACACCAAAGGTAGGTGTAATATTTAGATAACGGTTAAACCCGAGTTAAGCGGAGATCAAGATAATATTCAAGTTATAAATAATAAAAGTCCTAAACGTCCATGAGATCGAGATAGGAGTAACAACATTAATAAAATCGAGTTGAATTTATTTACGCCCGGCGCCAGCGCGTCTCCATTAAAACTGGCTAATAATCTAGTTGGGGGACAGTTTATGGTACTGTAAAATTAGATTTCTGGAGTTTAACTGCTCGATTTAATTAATCGGAAGTTTATGTGGAGCATTCCATGAAACAGTCTACCGTTGTCCCATACAAACGCGAAGTTTCTGTAAATTGGCTGGTGTAAGAGGATCTTTTTCTAAGGCAAAGTGCAGAATTATGCACAGAAAAATTATTGCCTGCTCTAAATACAGAACAAAAAATCGCAACACATGAAATATAATGCGTTTGCATGGGACACACCATGGAATAATCCTGTACATATAATAACATGGAAGATGTATACATTGTACAATAAAACTCGGAATTCGTGGTGATAGTTTCCAAAATTATATCGCAGTGCTAAAATTTCGGATTTGGTTCTAGCTCTTTCATATTTGACACAAAAGCGTAATTTGATAATTTAATTGTTTTGCCGTTTTTCTAATCTTGACTTGTCATAGTTTCTCGACTCATTGTTTAGCATCGTGAACACTTGAACAGATGCCTCAAGAAATCTTCTCAAATTCAGAAGTCGATTGTTTTAATTTTACCGGATCGAGCAACCGCTTACTTTTTTATCAATTCGATAAAAAGTCGTGAAATCATTCCCCCTAGCTAACTAGCACCACGGAGTACCAGGGCAGCATAACATCCCAAGATGTCACTGTGAGAAAGGGAGTAAATCACAGAGTTCCCATCGAGGTGTGAGGCCGATGCAGCGATAGCCGCTAATTTATTCGTTTTACGCGCGACAACGCGCCTGCGCTTTGGTTACACAGGTTGTTCTTTACATTTGTCACTATAATTGTTCTTGTGTTCTTTTTGGTTGATGTTGTGTTTTGTCCCGATGTTAATATTATAAATCTGGGCGGATGGGGTCATTAAATTTAGAATGGTATTCGTGTACACGACGTTTTGCATTCTTTACGGAAATGAGGAACAATTTTTAAATTTTTGGGTTGTTTATGGATGTATGAACGCCGTTAATCTTCTCTTCTTTGCAATGTATGTATTTCAGAAATTATAATTTCAACTAATTAGGTTTAATATGAATTTCCTAAAACAGAAGAACAAACGATTGTCGAGGTATGTATGGTTGACGAAATATAAAGCGAGGCGCTCTTTCCAACAACTTGTATGTCAAATTTGGTCAAATTATTATTTCGTCGACTTTACAATAGGTAGGTAATATTAGGTATTACAAATAAATTGTTGAATCTTAGAATGAACTGTCGCATGCGATATTTCAGGATCGATTTGACCTTCAAACATTCAAGAAAAGAGCATAGTCTCAAAGTGCCATACAGACCGGTAACGCACCTCCAACCCTTCTAGTGTTTCAGGTGTTCATGCGCGCTGGTGATCGCTTACCAGTCGGACGGTCTTGTCTTCTATATATCTTATCAAAAACCCGTCATTACATAAAAGGTGAACAAACTACAGCCTGTATCCTAATCAGCCTCGACAAAACGCTCCATTATTTATACGTAATTCGTTTATTGTTTTATCTGAGTTTATATTTACGACGGGACTCTCGCTCCCGCGCCACGAAATAAATTTACAAATTTACCGCCCGCCATATTTATTTATTGTCACTCCGGTATCGTTGATAATTTGAGAGATATCGCCTCGATATTAATTCGTTTTTTGAGTCATCGCGTGAAATGTCAATTTTAATAGTGATTTATTTTAGTGGCGCTCGCGATTTGTTTTAGGTCGCGTTCATTTGTTTTGGGAGTTTTACGTCTTTTGTTTTCCTTTTTAGTCTCGTGATGTTTTTTATTCAGTTATCATGCGGTTTTTCGTGCTTTTGTAATTTGGTTTTCTAAAATTTCTACATACTTTTGACCAATTGTGTCTATAGATGCTTTTACATTCACAACAATTTTTATATTAAAGGAAAAAATGGAAAAATTTACGCTTCCGGCGGGACTTGAACCCGCATCATTTGCAATCCGTGCAAGGCTCTTAACCAATTGAGCTACGGAAGCCGCGCCGGACATCGCAAATCTTTCCATGCCTTTCCTTATGTACACACGTCTTGGGGTGACGTCTAGCGCCATCTATTTTTTCCTTTAATATAAAATGAAAAAAAAAAAAATGAAAATGAAATATTTATTTTTCAAGTAGGCATATTACAATATTTAAAAATGTTTAGAATCGTTAGCAGACGTTTCTGCTTGTTAAAAATAAATTCACAACAATATTTTCAGAGACAAATAATATGTATCTTTCATTTTCTAGTGGTGGTAGTGTGGTTTCATCCATCGTATTTCTTAAAATTTTAGTTATAAGTTCTTTAACAGCTTTAACTTTACGTTTTAAAGTTCAATTCTGACTGCATTGTTTTGGTCAAAAGTGTTGTTTTGTTAAGTAATGGCCCATACTTATATTTATGGAGTACCAAGAGAGACATCTCCCTTGTCTTATAAATCGCACAGCGACTCGCGGACTATCAATTTGATCGACTTTGTTTTTATTCTTGTATTTATGGATGGTTCTGTGTTTTCGTTTAATTCTACATTAAAGGTTTTACAAATCAGTTGTTCTTTATTGACTTTGGTTTTGAGGCTTCCGATAATGCTGATTGCTGACACAGCTGTATCGTTGTATATGCCGACTCGGTAAAAATAGCTTAATTTGCCAAAGTTTATCAATACACGCCTACGACAGTGTAAGGACAAGTTTTATAACTGTGTTTATACTGTGCCTACGACCACCCATAATGATACGGTGCCATATAAACATAGCTAACTATTTTCTAGAGTAATTCAGCTGTCCAATATTTTTTCATTCGTAAATTATTTTATGCTGCAACACACATGACTAGCTGTATTCGCTTATCTCGAAATATTCAAAAGAAAAGTGACGAAAACATGAGCGAAAACTACAGTCATGTGTGTCGGAGGCATAACCGATAACGCATTCCTATGTCAGATAACCATTGTCATTCAGTCTTCATGGCTGTAAGACAACTCCTCGCGCTCATGACCGCCCGGTGTCCGGTGCTAACGACACTCTGTCCCGTAGGTAACTAGCGACACCACACTCTTATAACGACTTTTTAATAGTCCCCTAAAGAATAACGTATGAATGGTAACATGAGATCTGACGCCGCTCCACTGGGAAAACATAAACACTATGAGCTTGTCTGAGTACAGACAATAAAATTCGTGTTGGTTACGGACACCCGAACAGCTAGAGATAAGACTATAATCATCGGATCGCGTGGCGTTTAATAGGATCACTCGCATTCTTCATCGATGTCAAACATTTTTAAAAGCTCAACGGGCCATGCAAGCGGAATTGGTGCAATTGACGTAGCTGCCAAAAGTGCCATGCTAGTGCAAAGGATGCTAACTATCCCCAATTGCTAATTCGAGTCCAAAAAAACTACTACGATGTTGCCACTGCAATAAAATGTTTGTAAAATAGTATAATCCTTTTTTATAAAAACACACGCCAAGATAAATTATTTATTATTTATTTCAATCCTTTGATTTATATATTTAATAGTCTTTTATTATTTACATAAATACTAGGACGCCCGATTTTTTTTCTTTTTTTCCGTGATTTTTAGTTGTAAAGTTGGTATTGCGCTTGTATCACTTCAGGTATCAATAACATTTGGTGCTATATTTTGCGGTATAGAACAATCTATTGATGATATAGATATTGTGACCAATTTTTATACATATATTTTACAATTAGCTAATCAGCGAAATAGTGTATAGTGGGCTTTATGGTTGCCACGGCCGCCATTGTTTTGGAAGCGGCTATGACACCATGGTCTGTCAAACTGTATTTGTTGAATTTATTATTATGTATGATAAACAGATATACAGACTACATCTCTGATATATGATAGACAGACGTTAATATGCAAGTAGCGCTTTATTGACAACCGACACTTATGAACCTATTAGTTAAAAAATGGCACATGTAATGATCTATTGTTTTACCTTAAAGAGAGTATGTAAGTAAGTTTGAGTAATGTTCTTCAATTTATGGTTCCAAATCTCCTGAGGAGTCTCAGAGATGCATTGGGCACTCGTTCAATACGCTAAGGAAATACCTTTCGTGAGCCCCTGACTTCACCACGCGCCATTCTGAGAGCCAGTTCAGGTGCTACCCTTCAGCAATAACATTCTAATATTGGTAATGGGTTGTTAGACTCCAATGACTAATTTAATAAACATTGGCGAAAATTGCACCTGACTGAGATAGGGCAGCTTTAGTGCATACATTTGTCTGGTTTAAGTTTTATTATTATTAGCAACGTGAATGAAGGTGATGTTGATTGTCACATATACACGTAATATAATGCGAATTACCAACATTTATCATCAGTGGCGACCGGTGGAACTAATTTGACGTATGAGAATTAAAACAAAAAAAAACTAAAACGAATTTTCTTCACAATTTTATCATCAAGTATTCTTGGATTTCTTAGGTGCCAAATAAAGAATGTAGAAGGTTGGCGAAACCTGAAAAGTATTTTGACAGTGACATAAGTGACATTGACAGCTGTGACATTGACGTATCTGTCGTAGTTTTTTTGGACTCGAATTAGCAATTGGGGTATAGGTGCTTTATTGTGCAATATTCACTCTCCGAAAGCGCCGAAAGTATTCGAAATTCAAAACGACGCGTTCGAAAAGTTTTTTTTTAACGGCCAACCTTAAAGTAGGAGTTCTGTATTTGTCAAAGTGCATAGATTACAAGACAAATACAGAACTAGGCTCGTTTTTAAGTGATGTGCGTTTTAGGACCCATGGATGCTGACCTTAGGCTCCGTATGTTCCAAGCTGCAGCGCGGAGACCCGCCGCCGAGGTAGCTACACGGCATCAGCGTCACCATGCTGAGCAGCGAACGTACATTTCGGACACTCACTTCACTCGACTAACGTCACTTTGACAGTTCTTTGAGCGGGAATTTGCATTTTGAACGGCCATTTTGCGCTTATTTTAGTTTTGATTGGCACCATGAGCCGGGATCTAGTCTTATTGGTGTCTTGTACAAATTTGTGTCACAATCCATAGCTTAGACCTAGGAAGCAAAGAAATGTAGAATATTAGTGGCTCTATGACAAATATTATAATATTGCTAACCCTACTAGACAATTTTATAAAAAAATAAATGGCATTTGTTGTTATTATCAATTCAATTCTAACCCGAAAATATTATTATTGACCTAATCCGATCAGATTATAAATGACTGCATAAAGTCGTCACAAACGATTTTCACACTCCACCGGTGGCTAGTTATTGATGCCTGTTAGTCATCGCGTCACGAAAAAAAAACAAATTAAAAACAAAACAGAAAAAAATTACACGCACGTTCGAGACCACCCACACGGATCCGTCAGTCTCAAAGTGGAGCCGAGCGTGTTCATCAAGTTGTCAAATCGATGGCGACGTAATTGTGAACGCACCTTTTTATTGGAGGTTTGCTACTTTGAAAACGCATTTTGATCTGTGATTTTTAAATTTTAATTATTAATTTTTGATGGTTGTATCAACTGAATTGAATTGGTCGGAAAAAATCAATGATATCCAGGTTTTTTACCTGTGTTCATGTTTAAATTGAGTAGGTAAGCCAGATAGGGTTATAAAAGGATTATAGAAATTTTGCATTCGTCAGATTTGTCTGCAAGCTTACGTACCTACTTTTCTATCCCTTGCTGATATCGGGAAAATTCCAGGACCTACTTACACACATAGTGAGTATTACGCACAATGTAAATTGTTTTTCAACGTTCACATGTAGAAAGGAATTATAATACAGGACAGACAAAGTCCATACAAAAAAGCGTACCCCTCAAATGTATGAGCATTTTAGGCTTAAAAGTAAAACTAGATGTCGCTCTTTCGCAGCCTGGAAGTGGCCAAAATCATTTCCCCCAGTAATTTTTGCGTGTTTTTATTTTTTATTTTAAGAACAAATGACATGTTTCATGTTTTCTATGTACATAAGTATTTATATATTATATATATCGTTGTCTGAGTATCCACATCAATACACATTATGAAAAAAAAATTGTAGGCATCATCAGTGTAGTTATGATAGTATTTAATAGTTGGCGCTAAAAAATGGAGATACCTCCATATCATACGATTCTTAGTATGAAGATTGTAAATCCTATATAAATAACCCTTGCATGTAGTTTATAAATTTTGCATTACCACAAGGCTACCAGTCTATTTGTGTGGGCATTACAGCTTCTGTTTTTAGATTACATTTTTTGTAGCATGGAAGCCGAGCTGTCAAATTGAATTAAATCCACTGATTGAAATAAAAACAAAACTTGTATAGTTAGGAAGTTTTGTTTGTTCGTTTGTTTGTGCCAGCAGGGGGCGGAACGGTAGCGTCGCTCGCGGCTGGATGCCATGGGACCAGGGGATCATAACTTATGATAGGTGTATGAGCATCCGAAATTCTCTGGTCGGATATACAGGATGGAATGTATAGTAGCCTACAATTAAACAAAACATAAAATCATCTGCGACAATTTTTACGCGCCCTAAAGAAGAACTGTGGCTTTTACCTAACGATTTCAATTACAATTTAAGTTAGCATATCTGAATTCTGAACATACAGTCTAATATACTGACAGTAGAGGTTCAGATATTTGTCACCGCCTTAGCAGCTTCGATATTTCTGATGACGATTGTACTTAAGGGATTGTTATGCAATATGTATTTAATCCTTTGTATATTATAACTTTACGCTAAATCCATGCTAAACTTCTTTTATTAGTAAAATGTGTAAAAACAGTAAAAAGCGCTGGTAGCCTAGCGGTAAGTACGTGCGACTTTCGGTCCGGAGGTCCCGGATTCGAACCCCGGTTCGCAACAAAGAGTTTTTCGGAATCTATGTGCGAAATGTCATTTGATATTTGCCAGTCGCTTTTCGGTGAAGGAAAACATCGTGAGGAAACCGGACTAATTCAGGAATGAATTCATTAATTCGGAAGGTCAGATGGCAGTCGCTTTCGTAAAAACTAGTGTCTTCTTAATCCTCTAGTGTAATCTTGGAATTAGTTTTGGACCCCAGGCTCCCATGAGCCGTGGCAAATGCCGGGATAACGCAAGGAAGATGATGATGATGTTTTTGGGACAGTCTCAAGTTCTGGGGACTTAACATAATTGTGTATCATGGAGCCTGTGTGGTGACGGGTAAAGAATTTCACCACCCCCTTTCTTCCCGTGGGTGTCGTAGAAGGCGAATGGGATATGGGATAAAAGGCAAGGCTGGCAACCTGATGCAATGAGTTTGATATTTTAAGAGTGGCACTGTCTTAAGTCCTGTGGGACTATGGGATACAGGCGTGATTGTATGTATGTATGTATCATGGAAATCATCTTCTTCACGGTCTTACGATAAGATTAATACCAAAATTACATCTAATAAATTAATGATTGAAACACATATGAGCAGGGAGAGGGACCGCGTGCGAATTTATGCATAATAATAGACTATTTAAACATATGACACTAGTTTTTATCAAACAAGAAAAACTGGTAAGACAGTTGTATCCTACGAGTCGGCCCTGCGGGGGGTATGACTCTACTACCACAGAGTAAATAATATTACTTACGCACAGAAAGAAAGAACACTTCCGGTTCAGGATCGAATCGTGTTAAACTATTTAGGGAGTCAAAAATTAAGTAATTGTACATATATTCGCGGAATTCAGGGTAAAAAAATACAAAACCTCTTTCTTGTTTGATATATCGTGTTATCCGTTTCAAACTATCCCTTTCGACTATGGAGCAAATTGAATATCGTGCCGGTTGAAAACATCCGCAAAAATGAAATGAAAGACGTACAGGGAATGCTAAAACCATGATTTACTAGAAAAGGAAAAATACTTATGTTGTTTTATTTAATTTGCAAATACTTCATTCCGCGAACATTTGTACCTCCCCTCGTATCTAATCAGTGGCACGCAAAGATACGTCAAGTTGTGCCTACCCTATTTAATTGCTACGAAGCAATGCGTGGCGGAATCGGGACTCGGGACAGTGTCCAACCCCTGCTGGTATGGTAGTAAAGTGTAGCAACGCGGGCTACAATTTACCAACTTAAATATGCTGTCATATAAATGTGTCTTGGATCTTATGTCTATGAAATTAATACGAAAATTGGATTGGATCAAATAATATACGTGTAAGATCAGTTTTGTGATATTTGTACTTAAATTGAAATAATATGACCGCCCATAGAATTTTATGTGATGAGAAATAAAATATCACTTTTACCCATCCATACTTATCCATACTAATATTATAAATGGGAAAGTGTGTGTGTTTGTTTGTTTGTCCGTCTTTCACGGCAAAATGAAGCGACGAATCGACGTGATTTTTTACGTGGAGATAGTTGAAGGGATGGAGTGTCATAGGCTACTTTTTGTCTCTTTCTAACGCGAGCGAAGCCGCAGGCAAAAGCTAGTTTTTAATTGACGCAAAGAATTGAAGAAGATTAATCTAACAAGTAATGATACCTAAAAGCCTAAAGAAATTTGTTAAGTCATTATTATTTATTATGCGATACATTTATTAATATTAATGCCTTTTTAATGCGACTATTTAAACGAAAGTCACAATATTTTATTGGGTGTTATTATTTTATACATTCTATAGAAAAAATTATTCACGAATATGAATAAGGTACAGCGGGGCAAATCTCGATTGAGGGACAAATGTAACATCCATTTTTTCCATGTTTTACAATGTTTGCATTATTAAATAGTGTCCACCGGTTATATATGGTAGGCGTGTTCTGTGGATACATATAGAAAACATCATAGTGTAATAAAGGAAAAAAATGAATACAATTGCCCCCCTTAAATAGTTACTACCAATAATTTAATAAATATAGTTAAAACAATAATATAATTGAACAAAAGTTGCATGTCTTCACCACTGGGCTAACAACACACGTTCATACAGTCATCATCATCATCATCCTCATCACCATCTTCATCATAATTTAAAGATTATTCTGGATTATGTCCCTTTAACTAAAAAAAAAAAAAAAAAAAAAAACATGTAACCATGTAAAACGCCTAGCGCGCAACACGTCCCATTTGAATATTCATCGATGAAATAAAACGATTGCTGGCATTCGGATGTCACCGAAGCTTTGTGAATCGATTATCTGCCCGATTTTACGATCGAATTAAATCGAATTGCTTGTATTTGCCTCGTTTAGATTGATTTAGAAAGACTAGTTGTCGTTGAGGTATTTAATTAAAGGTTGTGTTTGTGTGTTTTTCTTGTTCTTTGTGTAAGTAGTCCTTTTTAAAAGTTTAAGGAAACGTTGACCTGCGGGCCGATTTTTGAGTGTCACGCGTTCGAATTCAGAAAATTGCCACTGAAAATAATAAGCAAGTCACCGTTTTCAACCGGTATTTTAGTGACAAAATCCCGTATGCGAGATTCAAAAATCACCCTCCTGGGGGGTTACCATGACGTGCTAAAGCCGTTCAGTTTAGGTTGAGGGAGAAGAGTCGTGGAATGTATTGGATTGGACTCCATACATTTCTGATTTCACGATTCTTCTCTTTCCAAACAGTAGTAGACCTACATATTTCTAAAAAAAAATTTTTTTTTGATGTGTCTGTGTTTTTTTTGATGCATCTATGTAATTATACATTTTGAAAATCCTGAGACCACTTCGGTAGTGTCGTTGTTCTAGCGAACTTTTCGTTGTGCCTAGATAAAAAGGGTTGATATTAAAAAGGCAACATTGTATCTTTTAATTTCTACTTTATTTTTGCCAGGCTGTTATCTTATCTGGTATTCGACTATTACAGTAACGATTAACAGGAAATATACCTACTTGTATGTTAGATGTGAGAAAAGTCTGAATTGTCTGAACTTTTGAAGACACAAAATATTTGACATTTGTTAACTGTAAAACAGCTATAGACACTAACATACTTCTTCGTAAATCGTAAAGTGTGTGTACAATCCAGGTCTCTTTAAAGCGAGAGTAAATAGGTATCTCATAGGTAAGCGTGCTCCACGGTAGACCGCATCATCACTTACCATCAGGTGTGATCGTGGTCAAACGTCTACCTATTCATACTACTTAAAAAAAAAAAACAAATTAAGAATTTCAAAAACAGGCAAAACAGCACATTTGTCGCACTCATCGTTTCCATACCAATTGTGCTTTGTATTAAATGTAATCTGTGATAACACGTTATTCATTAGGAATATAGTACCAGGCACCCATGAATTGGTAGTATGTTTCCATATTTAAATGATATTGCTTGAAACAAAGTGTGATGGTATTGGCCGCCAATACAGTGGCGTTGGCATCGACAATTTGGAAAGTTACTTTCCAAACCTCCTATATTTTATCATGTGTTCCGAATATGAACTTTACTTTAATCATACAAGGTTCGTTTCTTATTTTATCGGGAGAGATATAAGAGTTTTCAAAGATATTAATCGATTCGTATAAGAAGGGAGAGATGTGGTTATGTCAGTTCGGCAGTCTGTATGCTCTTTCTCATAATCTTAGATTCATATGAGTGGGTGGTTTGTTTGTATTAAATAACGAATTATTTTCTTGTGTTTATTTGGAAGTGTAATGCAGTTAGACGGTAATTTTATCATGAACTTTGCCTTCGCTTAAATAAAAACGGTTAATAAAAAAGTTATTTTACTGTTTGTATACCTACATGAAAGTTAAAGGGGACTCCCGTAAAATTGTACCTAATTGTTTTTAATGAATTGAAAAGTAATAGAACAATTCATATACTAATAGTCACTTAAGAGTTAAGACCTATACGTGAAGACAGGCAAACTAAAAAAAAGTTACCTAAAAGTTAGATTTCAAGAAAGCAACTAGCAAATCACGAAAAAACTTCTCATTTTAATTGTCTTTCAGTTGTATTTTCACCACGCCAACTGGTAATGGCTTTCTTTGCTATTCGAAAACAGATAGCTATATTGCATTTTATCCACAAGCGTGCAAAGTAATTTCATACAAATTTTAATTTGATCTCTTAAGCTAGCTGGTAGATTTCACCTATAAATGACGATTTTGAATCATAAATATTGAATAGATCGACGGATTTGATTCAGTTTGATGTTTTAGTCAGTATTTTGTTCATGTTGGTGTGGTGAAAAATGTTGTGCTTCACTCGGTGGCAAAGTTTGTTTAACCTTCGTGTCTTGAAACCCTCGCAACGCTCAAGATTCTCTACGCTCGCGGTTCAATATTGGCACGTACGGTTAAACAACTACTTTGCCCCCTTGTAAAACAAATAACTATTTTGACATTATCGTTAGTATTGTTACGCTGCATTCCGTATTAATATTTTTTTTTAGGTAAGGTAAGATAGATTCAATGATTTGTAACAAAAAATTAGAAATAGCTATATTTTTAACCGACTTCAAAAAAAGGAAGAGGATCTTTTTAGTTATTGAGAAAGCCGTCAATACTCGGGTGATTTCACCGCCATACTTCTGGTTCGTTTTTCGGGTTCCGTAGTCAACTAGGAACCCTTAATAGTTTCGCCATGTCTGTCTGTCCGTCCGTCCGCGGATAATCTCAGTGACCTTTAGCACTAGAAAGCTGACATTTGGTACCAATATGTATATCAATCACGCCGACAAGGTGGAAAAAAGTGGAAAAAAATGTTTGTTAGGGGAGCCCCCCCTACATGTAAAGTGGGGACTGATTTTTTTTTCATTCCAACCCCAACTTGTGATATATTGTTGGATAGGTATTTAAAAATGAACAAGGGTTTACTAAAATCGTTTTTTAATAATATTAATATTTTTGGAAATAATCGCTGCTAAAGAAAAAAAAAGTGTGTCCCCCCCCTCTAACTTTTGAAACATATGTAGGGTTTGCAAGATCCGTCGATTTTTCGGATCCGGATATTTCGGATCTTAAGATTTGCCGGATCCGGATATCCGGATATTTCGGATAAAACGGATCCATGTTGAAAAGGTCACTTTTTATAAGGATTTCGTCTAATCAAAGCTGCTGTTACCGAAATAAAATAATTTAAACTCACAAAACGACATAAATATAGTCTATTATTGGTTCATTAACTTTTTAGACGAACTTTTAACATATAATTGTGTCGTTTAACTTCAAACTCGCGTAAATCGATTCGGTTTTAAGGATGATTATACAACCAAGTTTATTTTTAAGTTTAAAATCAGCGCTTCGGCATGCCGTGGTAAGTGGTAATATGCTGAGTGGGCTCCCAATTTAACATCTAGATTGTGTTGTATTTATCTTTGTTATATTTGTCCAAACTGAAGTTAAATAAAAAATATTCTATTCTATTCTAAAAAAGCAGAATGGATAGTTTGAAGTTAAGCGACACAATTAATGTCACTCCCATTGTACAGGTACAGCATTTAACATTAAACAGTAGGCCAATATTTTTGTTTAACATACATAAGCTACTGCAGAGTAATTTAGTGTTGCTAATACCTCCGTTTTACTGGGGACTCTATCCGTAACCACAGCCAATAAATACATCCATGCGAAATTGCAGATGTAGGAAAAAAATAAAATAATATAATTTTATTGCGTTAAACGTATTAAACGTGTAAAATATGTTACACATATTTAGTTATCGTGTATAATTTTCAATTGTTTTTCTGAACTTATGTGCAAAAGTCATTTGATATTTGCCAGTCGCTTTTCAGTGAAGCTCTAAGGCTGGCAGCGCACCTCCAATCCTTCTGGTGTTTTGAGTGTCCATAGGCGGGAGTGATCGCTTACCATCAGGCGACCTGTCTGCTAGTTTGCCTCCCATCTTATTAGATACAAACAAAATTGGATCCGGACTCAGCTTATAAAATTACGTATATAATTATATCAATTACTTCTATGATCTCTAATTCATCATTGAGCTTAAAAACATCCGTGGCAATCGTTTCTGCTTTATAGAAAATTAATAATTTATCGTTATTCTGCGGGATGCATCCAGTTAGAAACGAAAGCAGTTTTAAAAACAATGGTTTACTGTTCATTTTATTTAGTTTGTTAACATATAGTTTTATGGGTTCATCGCATGGCGTAATGTACCAAACCTAACTTAGTTTGATATTCTGGAGTATTTGAATTACAATAAATAAATGTGAATAAACATTTTAGGCGACAAAATGCAGGAAATAATTCATAAATTTCATTCAAAAATTATTTCTGGCGTGAATAGATACCCATATTTAACGGATCCGTATTATCCGTTTTATCCGGATCCTATGAGACCTCGGATCCGGATCTCAAATTCAACGGATATCCGGATAATTCGGATATCCGGATATCCGGATCTCAAACCCTAAACATATGTTTAAAAAATATGCAAAAAATCACAAAAGTAGAACTTTATAAAAACTTTCTAGGAAAATTGTTTTGAACTTGATAGGTTCAGTAGATTTTGAGAAAAATACGGAAAACTACGGAACCCTACACTGAGCGTGTGGCCTGACACGCTCTTGGCAGGTTTTTAATTTTCCGTCTTTTCTTCTCTTAAGAAACTTTACCGAACTATAATTACGGTGTTTTCTTGAATTGAGTTGTACCTTAATCGTACTATTAATCGTTTAGCATAACTTAGCGTTAATGATGTTCCTAGGAAACTACTAATTAGATACTGTACATGATAACTAAGTAGTGATTGTGAATGTAGGTTGCACTTAATTACTGATACATACATTACATAATAGTATACATGTTTACATGTCATATATACCTATTGTTTACTTATGGTTTGGTATTATTACAATAGGTGTATGCGTTATTGCGTAGTACGAAGAAATCTATATTTGTTTATAATCATTAAATACTTGGATACTGGAACCCCCAAGGAAAAAGAAAAAGTTGCCGTCCAAAGCAAACTTGGCGACGGACTATTATTGCAGAGGCTAAGGCTATTAGAAAGACTTGGAGCGAATTGAAGCACGAAGCTCAAGACCGATCGAGGTGGCGGCGCACTGTGGACGCCCTCTGCCCCACCCTAGGGGACATTAAGTCAAGTAAGTCAAATACTTGGATATAAGTTTTTAGAGTAAAAAATATTAATATGTATTTACAATATCATAATAGCCTAGATTATATTGCCTACAGTGATTCTAATCTTTTGGTAGATACACGCCCTGTTTCGTACTTCAATATACGAGGGCTGATTGGAAAGTTCGCGGCCTGACCATTAAAAAAAAACTTAGTTTCTTTTTCCTGCCGTCATTTTGAACTGTCATTATTTAGTTGTCATCCCGCGAAATTTTAATTAAATGCAATATTTTAAAATAAGTTTTTCCTCTCATTTAAAAATACGTGTAAGCAGTTTTTTCACAATGGTCAATTTGGAGCAACGTGATGTAATTAAATATCTTCATAGAAAAGGATTGACTGCGAAACAAATTTATGAAGATATGCAGTGTACATTAGGGCAATCCGGTCCATCATATACGATGGTAAAAAAGTGGGCAGCTGAATTCAAGCGGGGACGAGTCAGTATCGCAGATGACCCTCGCTCCGGGAGGCCAACTACTGCGACCAATCCAAATAATGTGGCAACTGTATGCAAAATGATAATCCAAGACCGACGGTTAAAAGTGAGAGAAATAGCCGACATCGTAGGCATCTCCTGTGAAAAAACTCAAAATATTATAGTTAACGAATTAGGGTTTTCCAAGGTGTCGGCGAGATGGGTTCCAAAGCTCCTTTCAGTGGAACAAAAAATCACTCGTCTAACAATTTCACGCGACTGTCTAGACCTGTATGAAGCTGACCCTCAAGACTATTTGGACAGATATGTTACTATGGATGAGACATGGGTCTATCACTATACGCCCGAGACTAAACAGCAATCAAAACAGTGGGTTCGTGTTGGATCTCCGCCACCCAAAAAGGCAAAGGCCATTTTGTCGGCAAATAAAGTTATGGCATCAGTGTTCTGGGACGCAAAGGGTGTAATAATGGTTGACTATCTCCAAAAAGGTACGACTATAAACTCGGACTATTATTGCGAACTTTTACGTCGATTACGTCGACTTTTACGTCGACTTTGAAAGTAAAAAGACCTGGAGTGCTGACAAAGAAAGTTCTTTTCCACCAGGACAATGCACGCGTGCATACGTCACTAAAGTCAATGGCAGAAATTCATAATTGCGGGTTTGAATTATTGCCGCATCTGCCTTATTCACCCGATTTGGCACCATCGGACTTCCATTTATTTCCAAACTTAAAAAAACACATGGGTGGTAAGAAATTTTTGACCAACGACGAGGTCCAAGCTGAAGTGGATACCTATTTTGAAGGCCTGGAGGATTTTTTTTTTTAAGTGGTATAATGGCTTTGGAATCCAGATGGAATAAGTGCAAAGACCTTAACGGGGACTACGTAGAGAAATAAAAATATTATAAAAAAACTTTGGTTTTGATTTCATACTTAAGCCGCGAACTTTTCAATCAGCCCTCGTACCTACGTCAAAATTTGCTCTGAATAAGATATGTCTGGATTGGATATGTCATTGTCGAAAAATTGCGTTCTTGTTTAAATATTGTATTTGAACTGATATGAGTAAAAGCTACCCTCAGGCTTCTTATGCCAGTTGAGGATAAATAAAACATTATACGACCAAATAAGAAAGTCAAAGACGGGTTGTCCAGTGATAAACCCGCTTGGTTTTTGTATTTTGGTTGGTTAACCGATAAAATGTTCTAACAACTCAGAAATATACAAATTATTCTTTACGCTCCTTTAAATATTTACCTAAAAATACAGAGTATAATTAGAACAATGATTTTATCTAATTGCAAAAATCATAATCACGCACGTTCCCTTCGTCTCTATAAAGCGACAGATAATCCACATAATACACCCCACGTCACATAATCGTCATACACCTAAATACAATTTGAAAGCGCAGAGCAGCTGTGAAATTCGAATTTGGAACGAACATCCGCGATGTCCTATCTCCCTTGCGCGCCCCGCCCAGCCCGCGCCACGCCTCTTCCGTTCGCCAAACTATTTGAATTTCGAACAATAGTCTAGGATCGCGCAATAATCATCTCTATTGTTACAACTTTGGAACTTGCTCCGCTAGTTGTTTTTTTCTTTATTGGGCTGGATGCTAGTCTTTTTAAGCCAGTGAGTGTGCATTTAAATATATTGGTTAAGCGATTTGTATTCGCGCACTGAGATAATGTCAACTTATGAAAGGCTAAATTAGTTGAAAATTCGTTCTTTTTGGTTAAAAATAAAATAATCACGCACACAAGTGTTTTAAAAATGCTTGTGGTTGACGTAAATGATGACCAAAGTGCTGACATTTTCGCGCAACGTATAAGAATTGCTACTTTACAAGACAGTAAGAAAAGGTCAGGTCCCGTTTCATAATCATATTTTTAGATTCAAGCTAAGTTTTATGCTTACTCTTAGTTTATATATGTAAATTTCTTCGTGTAGGTAATAAATAGAAGACCTAGAAGGTCAAAATTGTTACAAAATACTATAATGAATACGTGGTTCCTTGACTACACGGAACCCAAGAAATATTTATTTTTTGTTGATATCTACTACATCCTTTTAAGCTATATGACCTGCTCAGCAAAACAGCATGGCGCTAATATTGTTTGTTTTAGTAGTCAGACCAAAACAAGCATAAGCATAACAATCATATTTTAGCGATAGCAAAGAAATACCAAACTCTATAAGAAAATTATTTATAAATCAGGTTTCTGACTGATTTATTCGCGTATAAAAAAGTTTGAGTCTCAAGAATAAATAAATATTATAGGACATTCTTACACAGATTGACTGAGCCCCACGGTAAGCTCAAGAAGGGTTGTATTGTGGGTACTCAGACAACGATATACATAATATACTTATATACATACTTAATACTTATAGAAAACGTTCATGACTCAGGAACAAATATCTGTGCTCATCACACAAATAAATGCCCTTACCGGAATTCGAACCGGGAATATAATACCAACGGCAACGGTCGTCTAACAATAAATATGTTCAAAAATTTGCAAGTAAAAGAGATAGGTAGGCATTATACAGTCCAAATCGTATGCAATATAATCCAACGGTTTACAGCCTACTATATCAGACTAAACCACCTAACACCATGCTCTGCTGGTGGTCATGATATCGTATGATAAAAGAAAAGAATTTAATGCCTGTCTGGATGAGGCATTAAACAATCCAAAGCGCATAAAATTGAATTCAAAGGAACCTTACACGCGACACATATATAAGCTGTAAAGTGCTGTTCGAACCCTGTACCAGGTAGGTATAAGCTGTAAGGCCTAGCCAGCATGTTTACACTTTACATCCCATATCAGGAGAGCTACCTAACGCTATGCGCTCCTGGTGGTCGTGATATTGAATGATGTCATTTGTCGGCGCACTATTTTGGCAAAGGCGCCGGGCTATCGGGTTTTGATGATGAAGCAGGTTAGAAGTCGGTATTGGACTGACTTTTGGACTTATGACGATGTTTTACTTAGGGATGGATACAAGTAGGTACTTATACCAAGTGCGATGTTATAATACTTATGAGTCTTGAAATAATATCTCGAAGGCGGAAAATATTATAAAAACTCTATTTGCGATTTTGCGTAGTCAGTGGCCAAGAATAAGCCCATTTATAATAAAATAAAAAGACGTAGCTAAGTAGATCGATCGCCCCTTAAACCACACATCACATACATTAACATTTTTATAATTTCCTAAAAAAAATGAAATATTTATCCCAAAATATTATTTATTATTTATTTATCCTAGATCCCAAAATTCAAATATGATGATTAAAAAATGATGGCGTGATACTATTAGTCATTTAAATATGCAACTCAAAATATGTATGTCTTTTGTTTGATTCGTTCTGAACACTACTTTGCATAGAACCTATGAAGCCAATAAGAGATTGAATGCTTTGAAGTTCTAAGTTTTTCTTTTATTTTGACCCCTAGGTACACATATATGTATGTAGACATTATTCATTATTTATTTTGAGATGCGTGAAGGAAGATATAATCAATAAATGATAACATAAAAGAGATTACTTAGTTTGAGCACCTGTTGATACTGACAAAACGTCATAGTATATTTACATACATCATGCATTTTATACCAACGATTTTGAAATGCTGACTGCGAATTCAAAAATTACCAAGAGCATCTTCCCAATTAAAGTCACGAACGCTTCATATAATATTTAATTTAATTCTCCTGTATTAACATTTCAGACACGCATTCCTTTTTTAAATTATTCAAATATCTCCGTAACAAATTAGTCTGACTTCACATATCTCACCAGCTAACTGGGGTACTAAGCATTCACGAAAACACATCAAGATACAGACCCTAGCCAACGTCACAATAGCTTACGCTTCGTAAGCTTGTCGTAGCTCTCCCTATCGCTCTTCTGGGGACGGATTTTTGAATTCGAACGCACAAACCCGTTTGGTAACGGGTTAAGAATTTCGCCACCCCTTTCTTCCCGTTGGTGTCGTAAGTCGACTGTGGGATATGGGTTAAATTGTAGTAGCGTAGAGCTGTCACTGTTAAGTGTGTCACAGTTTCGTTTTCTTTCAACCCCTTATTTGCCTTTTTTGGCACTGAAACTTGATTAGTTTCATGTGCCCTGCCTTTTTCTTTATACAGCCGGGATACAGCCGATACAGGTCATACAGGCTTGATTGTATGTAAGTATGTATAAACGCACAATTTCACCGTTCATAAGACTGGGGAAAACGACGAAATGCTGTTGTTAAAAAATGACGGTTAGTAATTTTAACGGCTAGTAAATTTAGAACACGAAGGACGGTAGAATCTAGTGATAATGACCACACGTCTTCGATTCTGTTAGTAGAATTGAAATCGCTTATATTTGCAGATATCATTGTCAATCGGTCCCCAGACTGAATTTCGATGGTCACGTGACGTAGCGTCAACGATTGACAGCTCGGCTAGGCCGGCTGGTATGTACACAAAAAATTGTCCAGGCTTAAGCGCGATCGAATCTGCAGATAACACACGTTGAAAGGGCCTGATGTTATCACTCTGTGTCACATTTTTGGAGGATACGTGTGTATGAGTTATCTTTAATATAAATTTTGGGATGGGTGACAAATTTTATCGAAACCCAGGGGATTGTAGCACGGAAAAATCAGATTTTGTTGCGATACAGAGAAGAAATGTCGCCAGTATGTTTGCTCTGCCTCAAGGGCATATTTTAGACATTAGCTAGATTTAAGTTTAGTCTTCGTTTCTTATATAATTATGTAAATTATGTTCATGTTAAAGATTATTTTACGACTGCCCCAAAATTTGATTTTGTTCTGATTTTCATATCGTCACTACTTTAAAAAAAACTTGTATCTTCGTCTGTCAATAAAAAGAAAATTGTAGTAAGTATGTATGGAATGCATATAGACTAGGCGTTTTAACTTTGAGGAACAGCGTGAGATACGAGATTTTTTAAAAGTAGTGACGATATATTGTTACCGGAAACTGAGGGTGATTAGAGTTGTATCAGAGTTGGTAGCGATTTTAATAGCACAGACTATTAATGTGTTAAGAAATCATCAAAATGTCATATGTTGAAGATTAAAATGTTAAATAACACTTGCAGAGGCTACGGTATCAAAGTTGCTCCTAACAGTCCTAACCTAGTCTCACACTAATGGTTTTCGTTTTTTTTCCGCCGGTGGAAAACAAGCATAGGTACTGCCTACCTGATGGCAAGCGTCACCGTACCCTATAATAGCCTTTGTTTGTACATAAGAGATACGTAAGATGCCCTTCGGTTTTACAAGCGCATCTTTAAAAAAAAAATGAAACTAAGAGTTATGTGAAGTGCCCTTCGGTCTTACAAACGCATCACTTAAAATTTATCGAAACTTTATTGTCATATTTTCCACATTTCTATATCTAGATTTAAGGATAAACCAACTATCACATAAAATCAGCGGAAGTGGCAAATTTTGAATGTTTTTAGCATTTCATTAGTCACATTAAGTGCGCGCGCGCCGTGTCAAATACCGACAGTGTTTATAAATTATAACAAACGCATCCGCTTCTTTCGTATAAATTATACTATATTTTTGATGATAGCGAACTGTGAACTATGGGTGGACTATAATCTAGGTTGGTTTTGGCTGACAGACAATGATTTTCAATAATTCATACATACATATATGCAGTATACATAGGCAAATACAACATGCGGTGGGTTAAGCATACAATACATCAATAGAAAAATATTGGATCATCATCCTCCTTGCATTATTCCAGAATTTTCCACGGCTCATGGGAGCCTGGAGTCCGCTTTGACAACTAATTCCAAGATTTGACGTAGGCACTAGTTTTAAGAAAGCAACTGCCATCTGACCTTTCAACCCGAAGGGTAATTAGGCCTTATTGGAATTAGTCCGGTTTCCTCACAATGTTTTCATTTACCGAAAATCGACTGGCAAATATCAAATGTCATTGCGCACATAAGTTCCGAAAAACTCGTTGGTACGAGCCGGGGTTCGAACCCGCGACGTTAGGTCACCAGCACTTTTTTTATAGAAAATTATTGGATGTTTATCAAAAATAAATTTTGGTTTCCTGTTACTACAAGTCTGTCTGAAAAAGTTGTGGAACATATGGGTCCAGACATACCTATCTAAAAAATCACCGTGTCACACGTTTATTTTATATTTTTTGGTCTCGTTTTTGACATTTCGGTTAAGGAACCCAAACAGATAGGTAACTGATGGATTTTCAGATAGATTATCTTCGATCTTAAACTGACTATTGAAAAGACGTCTACTATAAAATAACTAATCACACTAATTAGTAAGCAGCTTCCAATATTCAAATCAATTTTATAACATTTCTTATGAGCAGACGAATTCCGAGATAATCATCACGACCGTGCAATAGTCAAAACGACCATATCAATTAAAATAACGCCCCAGAAAGTTCAGTAACCACCGAGACAAATAAAACACATCACGATTGACCATAAGGTCCAAAAACAATCGCCACATGTGGCCAGATTGACGAAAAGAAAAACAAAATTAATATCCAGTTTTTGTTTCGCTCGCGCATATGGGGTGTTAGTAGTATGTCTCGCTCGTGCGCAACGAAATCATTCTTGGAAGGCGCACGCGTTCAATGCGGGCGTTGTGTTCGAATTCCGAATTGGAAAAAAACGAAAACGGGCAAGCGTGGCGGGATATGGTCAGTGCAGGGTTCAGTAATTAATTATCCATTAATTTTTATAAAGAAGAAACGTCGACTAAACGTTAGCAGTAACTCCTCTAACGTTTCGTAACATTTTCCTTTAATATAAAAATGTAGTGTACACATAGTGCTTTTTGCCGGTACTAGTGCGCCAAGAAATGAACCATATCTTGTCAGGTCGAAACTTCGGAGGGCCATCTGTATCTGAAAAACGTCGCACGATACACATGCGAAAATGAAATTAGAAACGACTGGGGATAACTTAAAACACGACCGAAGAACACCTCAGACAATGGCGATCAAATATATGAAAGAGGCGCGTTCCTACGCACACAGTCTAAGCTCGTGTAGGTAAACGCGTACCATGCTTGTATGAGTGAGATATTTTTACGGCTTAATGTTTACGCTAAATTTCAGCTGTCTAGTACCAAGCAAAGCCATGACCGGGCAGACAGATATGACGAAACAAGGGTTCCTAGTTAACTACGGAACCCCAAAAAGGAATGAAAGCGACGGTTGTGCTAAAATGCCGGCTCTAGGCTCGGAAATACTGACATTAACTCAACATGACGGGAGGAAGAGTCTCGTTCATGGTTTTAATCAATATTCTTTCTGTGTTTCGTGGTAAAATTTTGTAACTTGTGGTTTACAGTCTCCCAGAAGTCATCCACTTGTTAGAGTAGGTAGTACAACCTCATCACTCATCAGTCCTCGTGTACAAATCTTTGCACATATTCTAAAATTTATTTTGATCTTTTATTGAGTGACATAAGTTTTTTTACAAAAATTACATTTTTGGCACAAGCTTTTATCGCTAACTGTACTTTTCTTTCAACAGTCATCTACTGCTCTCCGAGATGTTTCTAAAACCCCTTACTCGATGGGGATACGACGTTTTATAACACAGTTCCTATGACCACATTTCTGCTCCATCATCAGATCAGCTTCATGATACCATAATATTGCATTGTCACGTGATTTACAAAAGTGTTCAAAAATTCAGCTCAATCGGAAACCGGGAAGGTAAATTTTAGCTTCTACGTTTAGATCCAAACTAACATATTAACAAGGCAAGTTAAATAAATGCTTGTAAAAAAAAAATAAAACAAATGCTTCCAGGACTCAAGGAGGTTTTAAAGACGGACTGAATCTCTTAAACTGATTAGTTATTTACCAACCTACTCAGTGGCAGCGCCGGATCTAGAGACTTTTTTCTATGGAGTAAAAAGTACCCCTTGAATTAGATTTTTTTTTGCACATAGCTCCTTGTAGGATTATACAACATTGCATGTTAAACCAAGACCTAACTGAAAATGTATTAAACGTTTCTAAAATAAAAATTCTTTTACGTATGTCAATGTACGATTAAATCATCAGATTAATTACCGTCTTGTCTAAAGAACCTGTTGTTGCTTACTGTTGTGTTCTTCTTTCTGATCGTGTCCTATAATATTGTGCTTTATACGTACCTAATATATGCAAAAATGTACCTATATCTTACACCTTTATTTTTTATTTTTATTTATTTAATTATTTAAATCATAGGTAACTATAGTATAAATATACAGTGCTCCACAAAACCTGTACGTACCTACATTTTTAAATATATTTACATTTTTCGTCTACCCAAAGGCTAACTAAGATATAACCTGTGCATCTACATATACGTAGTACATTCGCAATATTCGTATATTTTTTAGTTTTAACAAATTATCATAACATATTATGTTAAAATTAGTAACTAAAATTAATTAAAATTAGTAACTAATATCGTTATTAATTTTAATTACAGTGTCATTAAAATAAACTTAAGACTCCAAAGCAAAGCATAATTTAAAATAATGGTTCTTAGAGAAACAATATTATTATCGAGTTAAATTAAAAACATATCTAAAACACAGTTCTCTTCAGCTTAATTTTAAATATTACTTACTTAAAACAATACCTATAATATTATGAAATATATTTTTTTATCTGTATGCCTTCTTTTATATTTTTTTAACTTTATTCTCCTTATTTTATATGTGTTCTATCGGTCTATAAATGATATACATATGTATTTCCATTCTTTCAAAAAATCTACCCGTCGGACTAAAAAATGCTAAAAATCGAAAATAAAAACCATGTAAAAGTTTGAAACTTATGAACGTACTTGTACCTATAGCTTTAAAATAAATGTATGTTATTTCAAAATTTCCTTTAAAAATTCTACCCATTGAACTAAAATCCCGCGTAAAAATAAAATAAAATCTCATAAGAAAGTTAGCAACTTATAAAAAGCCCGTCGTTGCATCTCTCCCCTTGTTCAAGTTGATCGGAAACTTTATCCAGTTTGCCTTTTTGTTGGAGTCTGCCGGCACGGGCCATAAGGGTTGGGACAGGGACAGTTATAATACATAAAGTATACTTCATGTTTTTAAATTAAAGGAAATTTGGAGAAATTCACGCCTGCGACAAGACTTGAACCTACGACCGGTCGAGTCAATGACCAAAGAGCTAAGTAATCTGCTGGATTTATGAATTTTTCTACATCCATCGTCCTTGCGTTATCCCGGCATTTTGCCACGGCGCATGAGAACAAAATTCACTTTTTTTTTTAATTTAAAAATATGTAGGGTGCATGATAAAAAATAAGTATGTATAAACTATACTCAGTAAATATCCAAACATAGAGATATGTAATATTAAAAGAATTAATGGAAATTAAGGAAAGGATGGACTGTGTGGAGATGATATGAAACGAAAACAAGTGAATGATGAGTGGCGATAGAGAGGTATGGAAGAGGAAGACATGCTTCGCCGACCACAAATGACTGGACTAAGGGGCGGATAATGATTAAGGAATCAATAGAGGATGGACATAAAAATATGCTTGATAAATGAACCTCAGAGACGATATTAACGTAGGAAAAGAGCGTGTCTTAGCGTGGAAGTTATTTCAAAAATACTGAATCATAGATCTCCAACTGGATGAGAAGATGACGGAAAAAGATTGCAGACTGACAGGAAAGAAGCAGAATCGGACTGTTTGGACAAACGGATTTCGCGGTCCGGTGATAGAAAAAGAAATAAGTAAAACATAAAAAAGAATTAAAAAAGTAGGACGATAGCCGAATGGCAAATCGCTCACATAAGAAACGAAATCTCTATTTGAATTGGCGCGACAGAGCCAATCGCTTTCGTTTGGCGTAAAGATTTACGCAAGCGCGATAGAGATAGACGACGTCGTGAGCGTTTCTCGGCTAGCCACCAGAGCCGGTATTTTTTCAAATTGACCAAAATTTATCGGTCACGGTCAGTAATTTTGCTAGAGCTCAATGAGTGTCCGGACTGTGATGAGTCTGCGTAACACTGTCAACCATCAAGCGGATCGTATAATTCTTTACTACTAACATATAAAAAACAAAAGAATAGGCTTACAGGCCAAGTCCAGGCCACATCCCTAGTAACGCGTGAGCGCGCTAAGCGAAGCCGACGCTTCGGGGAAGCTGGTACGCTCCGCTGAGCACAGGCTTAGCCGGAAAGGACCCGCCGCAAGCGCCTGCATTTAGGGACTAATCGGATATATTAGACTTGAGGACTAGAATTTTTATGAGAGATCTAAATATAGGATGCAAAAAATGTTTAGTGCAAACCGTGAAAGGCACACTAAAAATAGGATCTGTGTCTTTTTAAATTTTTAACCCCCGACGCAAAAACAACGGGGTGTTATAAGTTTGACGTGTCTGTCTGTCTGTGTGTGTCTGTCTGTCTGTTTGTCTGTCTGTCTGTCTGTGTGTGTGTCTGTCTGTGGCATCGTAGCTCCCGAACGGCTGAACCGATTTGGATTTAGTTTTTTTTTTGTCTGAAAGCTGAGTAAGTCGGGAGTATTCTTAGCCATGTTTCATGAAAATCGGTCTACAATGTCGCGGTCGGGGGTTTTTCAAAATTTTATTATTGACGGATCTGAGCCTTGAGTGCTACAATTTTTATAGGCAAAATTTTTAAAGCAAAAATTTTAACCGGGACAGTCAAAGTCGCGTGGTATAGTTGTTTAAAATAGTGTGTAAAAAGTAGGCGCTGTTTTAAATTCAGCGAGGCCAGTTACGGCGATTTACAAAATATCGCCGCCGTTCCGTTTGGTATAATTTCGGTATGTGAAAGATATAGAGGAAAATACCTTGAGAATTTTTAAATCCTTACTAATATTATAAATGGGAAAGTGTGTGTGTCTGTTTGTTTGTCCGTCTTTCACGGCAAAATGGAGCGACGATTTGACGTGATTTTTTAAGTGGAGATAGTTGAAGGGATGGAGAGTGACGTAGGCTACTTTTTGTCTCTTTCTAGCGCGAGCGAAGCCGCGGGCAAAAGCTAGTATTTTATATAGTGTAGTGATAACAAAATAATTAAGCTCGTCTTTATACATAACCATTATAATTATTCACTGTACTTATAATTTGTTTTGTGTAATAAAGTGTTTACTACTACTACTATTTTTTTTTCGCATCATGATATTGTTCTACATTCGGATAAATAAATATTATATTACAAATACAATAAAATAATGAAACCTGCGATACAGCGAGGAGTGCCAGTATCCTTGGTACAATGCCGCAAGGGCCTATTTTAGACATTAGCTAGTTTTTAAGTTTAATCTTAGTTTCTTAATATCTGGGCGACCGAGCTTCGCTCGTTTCTATTTTATTTAATATATAACGTCTTGAGATAAAAAGAAACTCTTATAAATACAAAAACAAAAAAAAGACAAAAAACATAAACTTAATTTCTGGCCGGGATTCGAAACCCTGACACCTATGATCTATCTGCGTACTACTACTAATGTACATTAGACCGACCTCGTACGACTGAGCTAAGCGGAATCGATGCGCGCGCGGCGAAATTAACGACCATATTTTACGTTAACTAACGCGAAAGAAAAACTCATGAAAACTCGAAAATTCGCGTTTTCCGGGATCTAAGGCTACGGCTAGATCGATTTTTCACCCCCGAAAACCCCCACATAACGAATTTCAGCGAAATCGTTAGAGCGGTTTCCGAGATCGTCGGTATATATAAATAAATAAATAAATAAATATACAAGAATTGCTCGTTTAAAAGTATAAGATATAATCATGTAAATATGTTCATGTAAATAAAAATTATATTGCATGAAACCTTAAATTTCCCGCCAAAAACAACAGCGGATGAAAAGGCCATGAGCTATAATTAGGATAAATTTATCATACATTTTTATATTTATTAAATGGATATATAAAAAGAATGTCTAACATATCTATCAATACATATCTAACATATCTATCAATGTTTTGAGTATTTACTTGTAAGGTACAGCGGGGCAAATCTCGACTGGGAGGCAATTGTAACTGATCCATTTTTTCCATTATTACACTATGATGTTGAGTTCTACATGTATCCACTGAACACGCCTGCCTAAATAACCGGTGGACACTCTATTTAATAATGTAAACATTGTAAAACATGGAAAAAAATACCAGTTACATTTGCCCCCCAGTCGAGATTTGCCCCCCTGTACCTTACCTACTTGTAGTACTTTCAGTATGATACTAGTATAAGCATGCCATTTAATTTTTTCGCGTTTTGAATATATTCAAATAAATCTTAGATCCTGAAAAAAATATTTTACATATTTAATTTTACTTTATTTAAATATTTTGACCATCCTCGTCATCTTGGCGTTGTGTTAAAACCTTCTACTACATTATGAGGCTTTTCCTAATTTGTCAATTTATATATATATTAATTTCATTTATTTTATTTATTCTTATTTCTAAGTTTATTTATAGTTGTTATATTGTTTGTTTTTCAATAAACTTTAAAAAAATCAATTACTAGTTCCAATTAGACAATTTTCTCATTAGTTTGCAGTCTTCCATGTTGTTCAAAATAACTGTCCAATACTAATATTACCTATATCTCCATCAATTAAGCGTGATTGTTCTATTTACCAAAAAATATAAAAAAAAAAAAAGTATTCTTTTAAAAAATGGGATAAAATATGTAAACTACATAATGTGAATATTATAGATTATATTCTAGAACATTTTTACATCTATCTTCTGAAGCATAAATGTAAAATATCAAAAGCGCACTATGAATATTTTTACCTACTAAAATTTTGTACGTTTTGGGATCAGTAGGTACCTAGTTTAAAAAATGCTTATTTGCATTAATTTAGTTCGTTTACTTAAATATAGGATAGTAGCTTTTGCCTACGGCTTCGCACGCGTTAGAAAGAGACAAAAAGTAGCCTATGTCACTCTCCATCCCTTCAACTATCTCCACTTAAAAAATCACGTCAATTCGTCGCTCCGTTTGGCCGTAAAAGACAGACAAACAAACAGACACACACACTCCCATTTATAATATTAGTATGGATGATAAAATTTTAATACGATAAATATTCATTATCCGTATATGTGTATTTATAGTATTTGTTAGGTAATTTTGCCAATAAATTATTTCCGTACATAAATATTTACTGCCACCTTTGCTTTAAATTAAAAGTCATTATAGGTCAAAAACCAGGCCAAGTTTGTGGAAACTTTTTTTACATTTGTATATTTCATTGTTATTTTTTTTGTTTATCTCATAATGCAAACCAAATCATTCTTGAATATGTAAGATATTTTTAAAAACATTAACCAAAGCATGCGTTACTGTTATAATTTTGAATTTTCTTCATGCCATATTCTTATTTGCCACACCACTCTGTCCAGTTAATTGCCATTCGCAAACACCTCACTTACCTAAATAATTATAAATCTATCTTCTATCATTTCACATAAAATTTGAGCGACACTAAAACACTGAAAACACAAAGTTTCACCTTGCACTTCAAAGTTTTAAAAATATATTTTGTAATTTAATACTGTATTTTGTACAAGTTTACCGGTTTTTAATTATACTAGGGGCGAAGGAACGCGTAGGATATTAAAAAAAATAGGCTCAGCAAACAATTGGAGAGCTAACAAAGCAGCGCTTCGCAGCTATCCGAAGCTGTACTGAAATTCTAAACCCCGACTTTGGTGTCCATGTCGTGCACCCCCCATTACTGTATTTCCACTTAAAATGAAAACGTCTTAACTACCATCCTACCACAATTTAAAATCAACAATATGCTTTAAACTATAGGGTTGAACATGCAACAGCGTGTAACGATACTTCAGTCGTTTCTCGAACTCCCCAAACCGGTACAAGGCTATGAGAACGTGTAATTTAAAGACGGAGCTCAGAAGCGGTTTACACAGCTATATCCATCTCTTTCTGGCTAGTAACAAATGCTCTGCAGCTTTTCGCGATGCAATGTTGGGTTGCTCACTTTTTGCTATTCTGTATTGGATTACGTATTATTTTGTGAATTAGATTGTGTCGTGGTGTCAAATTATCTTTTGTATGTACCAGGTATTTTAGGAGATATGACGGGAAGCAGGTACTTGCGTTTTATTTGGTACGGATGGATTTAGTCAGTGCTTTTGTGGACTTCGTAAAGACTTGGCTTTTGTTTTGATGTGTGTATTTTCAGTTTTATAATAAATTATGTATGCTTCGGATTGGAAAGTGCTACATTTACTTTGTTAAAACTCACCATCACCAAGTAGATTGGATAGAATTTTTGGTGTTTCAATTTTCATAATCATCATCATCCTCCTTGCGTTATCCCCGGCTCATGACTAGAGCCTGGGGTCCGCTTTAACAACTAGGTGCAGTAGGTACCTTCAATTTTATGTTAATAAAAAAATTTGAGTGTGTTTAGTAAAACGTCCCACTTTATCAATTACCGTTAAGACGAGATTTACTTGTATCTTTATATGAATACAAATACAAAAATACCAATACAAATACAAATAATTTATTATGAATAACATAAGTGTACAGTGCGGACAAAGCGGGTTTATAGCAATCGACAAAGTGGGACGTTCTCCTGTGCACACTCACAAATTAGGTACTTAAACAGGCTTAAGCTGTACCGTTCATATACATTTTAAGTAGGTAGGTATTCTCACAATTCACGTCTGTAATTTCAAACTTCAATTGTATTTATTATTAGTCTCTAAAAGTAAAATAAGATAAAGTTGAACTGACATTGATAGTAACCATGCGGACCAATAGTTATAACTTTAGTGACTAAATTTTATTTGATAAATTGATACGTAATTACAATACAATACAATACAAATCCACTTTATTGCACAACCTCAGAAATGTACATAGGAATTTTATTACAGAGGTAAACAACAGGCGGCCTTATCGCTAAAGAGCGATCTCTTCCAGGCAACCTTTGGTAATTGTTAATTAATATGATCATTTCAGGCCATTTTGTCGGCAAATAAAGTTATGGCATCAGTGTTCTCAAAGGGTGTAATATCTATTCATCAAAGGTACGACTATAAACTCGGACTATTATTGCGAACTTACGCCCAAGACTAAACAGCAATACAGTGGGTCGATTACGTCGACTTTTATCGTCTGGGACTGGTTGACTAAAGTACGACTATAAAGACGAACTGGAGTGCTGACAAAGAAAGTTCTTTTCCACCAGGACAATGCACGCGTGCATACGTCACTAAAGTCAATGGCAGAAATTCATAATTGCGGGTTTGAATTATTGCCGCATCTGCCTTATTCACCCGATTTGGCACCATCGGACTTCCATTTATTTCCAAACTTAAAAAAAACACATGGGTGGTAAGAAATTTTTGACCAACGACGAGGTCCAAGCTGAAGATAATTTTGAAGGCCTGGAGGATTTTTTTTTTAAAAGTGGTATTTTGGCTTTGGAATCCAGATGGAATAAGTGCAAAGACCTTAACGGGGACTACGTAGAGAAATAAAAATATTATAAAAAAACTAATAAAAAACGATAAAATGTAAAAAAAATATATTACTATAAATTTCACTATGAAAAAATTAGACTTTTTTAAATTGACTTATTCTGTTGTTTGTTAGCTACTTAGTTTTCTTCTGTATCTTCTTGGCCTTAATCCGAGGCACCGTGAAGCAGCTCACACCGAAATGTTGGCACATTTGACGAACCTGAAATAGAAATACAATACAATATCATATTATTGTTTACTAGAGACAAAAAGTAGCCTATGTCACTCTCCATCCCTTCAACTATCTCCACTTAAAATATAATATATATAATAAATAAAATCACGTCAATTCGTCGCTCCGTTTTGCCGTGAAAGACGGACAAACAAACAAACACACACTCTTTTCCATTTATAATATTAGTATGGATTGCACATGTCACATAGTTAGTTTACAAGTAATGCAAAAGAAACACAGAACAAAATAGTACGATACAAGTGCGGAAAAGAGGAAATTTGAAGAGTGGCAATAAAACACAAGGGATTGTTTAAAATCGACATGAGAAATCGGATCATATGACGTTTTTCAATTTTGGTTGACAAAAGTTTCGACTTGACAATAATTTGTATGGTAATTTACGCACTATATCCGAAGAATGACGGAAAGAATCGGATGACGGAGATTGGATTTAGTACGAAAATTGCCATACAACTAGTTCTACGGCTACTACAGATCTTATTTTTATGGATTCGAATCGGACGGGTCGTGCGAAAACGCTCTAACTCCGTGTCTTGCGTGGGCGACGGTCGCGCGACCGTCGCGCGACCGTCGCCGTCGCGTCTCATACTTCCATATCGATAAGGTTTGATTTCGTATGCGTCGCATCACCGTCGCGCGACCATCGCGCGACCATCGCCCACGCAAGCCACGGCGTAACACGCCACAGCACGATTCAAATCATAATTTGTAAAAAATGTATGGTTCTAGTGTTTTTGTTACGATTGTTACTATCGTCTTGGTATAATATTATTTCCCCGGCACCGATTGGTGGTCATGTCAAAACCAGTTACAAATCATAACACATTTTAATATCAGAATCGGCCTCCATGTTAGCTTTTTTTTTTTTTAATAACCGTTAGTCCGTGTTCACATTATCCGATCCGATATCGGATGTCGGAAGGATTTCAATGAATCCAAGATGACGCCTGTAATGTAATGTACTGTGGATTTCAATGAAAAAAAAAAAATACCTACATAATTATATGATTGTTGTAAAAATCCAAGATGACGCCTGTAATGTATGAGATATCGGTCCGATATCAGATCGGATAATGTGAAAACGCACTTAGGTATACTTAATGTTCTGTTTATTGTAATTTCAGTGGTAATTTACTTCTTCTATAGGGTTTGGAGTTTTGGCCATCAAAAAATTATAACAATGTTCAGGGTTTGGTATCTGCCGGTAGCCACAGGGGTGGCTACTCCAAATAACTGTGGCCAGGCACCTATATTAATCACCACACAAACCTCATAGTGCAAATGTGCCAGAATTCTGAAAGCCGTCGCCTCCAAAGCTGGCACAGTGATAGGGTTACTCCTAGGAACAGTGGCCAGGCACACTTGTATAATACTCACCACACAAACTCCGTAATGCACATGTGCCAGAATGCTGAAAGCCAGAAGAATGTACAGCACCGTCGCCTCCAAAGCTGGAAGCCACAGTGACAGGATTACACCGAGGAACAGTGGCCAGATCACCCAGGTGATCAGGTCACAACGCTGTTCGCTCATCTCTGCGACTATTAGACGACTCTGCAAGAATTAGTTGTCATCCATTAATTACCACACACCACATTATACAGGGTGTAACAAAAATGGTGGTGATCCGTTTAAGGGCGTATTCAGTATCGTATTCTCATCAGGAAAAAGTAGGATAAAAATTTTTTTTCGCAAAAAATTTTTTTATCTTTGTATGGAGATTCGAACGATTCGCGCGGCCCGGCTCATACAAAAGTGAAAATTTTTTAAGCGAAAAAAAATTTTCTTCTACTTTTCCCTGGCCCCGTAGCCGAATGGCATTTCTCCGACGCCAAACGAAAGCGATACGCCGCTGGCTCTGTCGCGCCAATACGCAAGCGCGATAGAGATAGATATCTACTAGCGCTTCGTTTCGTGAGCGTTTCGTGAGCGATTGTGCCATTCGGCTAGCCACCCTGATAAGAATACGATACTGAGGTGGTGATCCGTTTAGGGCGCCCTTAAACGGATCACCACCATTTTTGTTACACTCTGTACACATCCAACGTAACATAAGGAACCCGAAAGCACTCGAAATATTCATCAACCACACATTTCGAGGCTAAAAGAAGGAAAAATGTTTATTTATTTATTTATTTATTTAAACTTTATTGCACAGTAAAAAAATGTACAAAAGGCGAACTTAATACCAAAAGGCATTCTCTACCAGCTAACACATTTCGCAAGGCTCTACTTAATAACTGTTATGAGTAAGTAGGTATTAAAATGCCTTCAGCAGTGGGCGATTAAGTATGATGATGATGATGATGATAATTATACGAGCTTAAGTAACGATAACCACAAAATTAAAATTTTGAAAAAACCCCGACTGCGACATAGTGGACCGATTTTCATGAAACATGGCTAAGAACACTCCCGACTAACTCAGCTTTCAGACAAAAAAAGTAAATCTAAATCGGTTCATCCGTTCGGGAGCTACGATGCTACAGACAGACACACACACAGACAGACAGACAAACAGACAGACAGACAGACAGACAGACAGACAGACAGACAGACGGACAGACGGACAGACAGACAGACAGATAGACACGTCAAACTTATAACACCCCTCCGTTTTTGTGTCGGGGGTTAAAAAATAGCAATAACCATGAAACTAGGCGAAATCTGAAAAGTTTAAAAAAAATGTTTTAAAATTATTCGATTTCATCATGTTACTTTAGATTAATATTTACTGAATGAGACTATTTTCCTGTTTCAGGGAGGTAGAAGTGGCTACTTCGATTTGCATAACTTGCCAAAGGCTTGCACTGGGGAATTGAAATAGTTACTAACATATTTAATTTGCAAGGCTGGCAAAGTTCATTGTGTTAAACAAATCATGCTACCGATTGAAAGTTTAAAAACCACGTTTTTAGGGTTCCGTAGTCAACTAGGAACCCTTATAGTTTCGCCATGTCTGTCTGTGTCCGTCCGTCCGTCCGTCCGTCCGTCCGCGGATAATCTAAGTAACCGTTAGCACTAGAAAGCTGAAATTTGGTACCAATATGTATATGAATCACGCCGACAAAGTGCAAAAATAAAAAATGGAAAAAAATGATTTATTAGGGTACCCCCCCTACATGTAAAGTGGGGGCTGAATTTTTTTTTCATTCCAACCCTAACGTGTGATATATTGTTGGATAGGTATTTAAAAATGAATAAGGGTTTGCTAAGATCGTTTTTTGATAATTTTTATATTTTCGGAAATAATCGCTCCTAAAGGAAAAAAAAGTGCGTCCCCCCCCCCTCTAACTTTTGAACCATATGTTTAAAAAATATGAAAAAATCACAAAAGTAGAACTTTATAAATACTTTCTAGGAAAATTGTTTTGAACTTGATAGGTTCAGTAGTTTTTGAGAAAAATACGGAAAACTACGGAACCCTACACTGAGCGTGGCCCGACACGCTCTTGGCCGGTTTTTACAAGCTTTTATTCAACTTGCCTTCTAAGTAAAGTATGTTAGTGTGCGTCAAAACGTAGAAGCTAAATTTGACCCACTTCCCGGTTTCCGATTGAGCTGAAATTTTACACACATATATATATCATGTGACAATGCAATATTATGGTATCTTGGAGCTATCTGATGATGGAGCAGAACGGTGGTCATAGGAACTTTACGTTGTATACCGATCGAGTAAGGGCTTTTTATAAGGAACAATTTGGAGAGCAGTATAGATGACTGTTGAAAGAAAGGTATAGTCGGCGATAAAAGCTTGTGCCAAAAATGATTTTTATGCAAAAAAATATTTTTTAATTATATTTTACATCTGATTGTTGCATCACGTTCCTTCCACAACTGTTCTGAAATTTCTGAATAAAATCTTTACAACCTGTTGAATCAAAAGAAAGGTACTTACAGCAATATTACTAAACAGTGTGCCAAAAAGCAGCAGAAACGCCCGAGGGTCGTATTCCACGACGTCCAATGGTGACTTCAGAGCCCAAAGTGTCATGGCCGCTGTCAGTGCGACGATCGACCACCAGGGTCGCAGCATTCCGAAGAAGGAGTGTGTCTTTACTGTTCCGTTCTTGTATGATCTGTAATGAAGTTATTATTTCCTAGTCTTTTTTGCTGGGGATGTAAATTGGTCAGAATGGCTAAAAAGTCGCCGCAGGTGATGTTGACGACGATGATGATAATGAAATTAATGAACGAAACATACTTTACATATAATATGATTAAATTTTATTTTAGTAAAGGGAATTTCACTTTATTTAATTTAACATAGCATTTGCGAAATTGGTATTGAAATAGAATTCTGTCCTCCCACGACCATCGTAGGCTTAGAATATTAACGTGGGTGTTTATGTTTATTATAGGTACTTAAGCCGGAATATATTTAGCTAAATTATAGGTTTAATAATAAATTCAAATTACCTTAATACCTAGTACATCTAGGCTTTTATATTATTAGGCACAATCGCATCTGATATGAAGACATCGTTACTTTTCCAGCAATTTTGGAATTATGATTAATTTATTATTAACAGTAAAATGAATCTGAAGAAGAATAATTAACATAAAACTAAAAAAAATGTGATGTTTTCAATTAAAAGGTTACTGCCGTTTGCCGATAAGATCGATTTCATATTGAAGCTATTATGGAAAAAGCGTCAATCGACAAATGATTTAAAAATGGCACAATTACTTACAAATAAACGTTATAGATGGCGATGGGCAGTGTGGTGAAGAGTCCAGTGGCGTGTATGGCCACCTCCAGCCCTTGGGTAAATGTGACGTCACCGAAGATGTGGAACTGATACACTTCAGCACCACGGGCACCGGCCAGGAGGAAGAAGATTGAGCACACCTGCAGGAACACACAGAAATGAGTAAAGGTAGGGGAAGACGGAGGCGAGCGTTTTTAGACTAAGTTAAAGAGAAGACCAACGTCGTGTCTTATCGGTAACTCAAAAAAGCGGCAGAGAAAAGAACGGAATAACATTAACTCCACAGACAGAAACCTGCCTTTTAAGAATATGATGATGATGTAGGAGAGCATGAAACAGACTTATATTGACCGGGATATAGACCGTATTTACCTTTTTAATTTTTGATTTTTGAATTTTTTTTTTAAGTCTAATGAAAATAACCGTGATAACATGAAATTGCTCAAGTTTCTTTGCCACTCTTAGCAAGGAAGGGGTTGTAACAAAACGGAATTGTGAAATTGCACTGACAGGTTTCTAGTCTAGCCTATCGCCCGTAACACAATTGCATCCATATCCTACAGCTGACTTATTTATTTATTTAAACTTTATTGCACAGTAAAAATATACAGTTACAAAAGGCGCACTTAATGCTACATGGCATTCTCTACCAGTCAACCTTTAGGCCAAACAGAGAAGACCAAAAAAAGGTGCGGGATATGTAAAGAACTCTAAAGACTTCTACATACTAAATTTTTATTGCATGCTCGATCTTCAGTATGATTTATTTTGACCAACAGAACACCAGCTGATTGTGTTACAGCCATGATGTTGGGATCTGTTCAGGGGTGCAAAGCAAGGAAACTCATGAAACCATAATTACTTAATAAATCACTTATGAACACAAATCGACTCACCCACATACTGAGATCATACCCCCAAGGCAGGTATAATGTGCCAGTGTTGTACTTCTCCCAGTGGCTTACATAGAAATTCAGCACCACACTTGCCACGGCCAGGTAACCTCTGAAACAATGTCAACAAGCCTTAAAGTTGTAGTGAGAATTATGGTTGAAACCACGCAAGATGTGACACGACTGACACGTAACCAATTGACCCAAATGACTGAGATAAGGGAAAGGGAATGATGATAATTGATAACATTACCAGGGCCCGTAACTTTCATGCCGATGTGACCTTTTGACGTCACGCTGCATATAGGATGATTCAGGTGCGTGAAATAATTAATACCTACTTGCTACGTGAAAAGTACTTATAAATTAAATTATAAATGTTTATTTTTTACATTCATTTTATTAAATATGTTTGTTACCATATTTCAATAAATTATTAAAACAAAACAAATTGTTTCCTTTTCGTTTCACGTATCAAGTAGGTATTAACTATTCCACGTATGAATAGCTTACTTTTGAAGTCATTTGTACATGATTAAATTGATTAATGAATAATGATTAATTATTACAAATTTGAATCATCCTATATGCAGCGTGACGTCAAATTGATGTCATCGGCATGAAAGTTACGGGCCATGCAGCATATTACCTAAACGTGGAGACGGACCATTCACCCCGACCCATGACGGAGATCAGGCAGAAGGGATGAAGAATACGATGTAAGAGTCCAACCCGTGGTCGAACATCTCTCCCAGAGGTCCTGACACGCCGATACGACGTGCCTGCTTCCCGTCGATTCCATCTGTCGTAACAGAAAGGTTACAAGGATACAAATGAAGGACATTGTCAAAACAGCAATGGAAGCCGAATGGCACAATCGCTCACGAAACGCTTGCAGAGCATTGTCGCTTGCGTATTGGCGCGACAGAAATTACTGGTATGCCATTCGTGTAGAAAAATATTTTGGAAACTTAAATTCTCTTCGAAATATTGCTAGGTCAAACATTTTGGAGAATCACCGTGAGGGTCACATGCATCCGGAGGCACACATGTAGCTGCAGAAATTTATAGAAACTCTTTATCGTGGGGGTCCAGCGCGCGTCGACTATACTCGTATCAAGATTTAGTGGCGCGCCTAATTGATGGCACAGGTGACTAGAGGGCTGGCCAGTGTTTTGCTCAACGCATTATCATTACCATACAACGTGGCAATGCGGCCAGCCTTTTGGGCACACTACCCAGTGACAGTGACTTGGACGAAGTTTTTTATTTAAGTTAATTTAATTTATGTTATTTATTTTAATTTCTAGTTTATAGTTTTACTCTTTATACAAAAATGTATACAATTTGTATTTCTATGACTGTGCAAGGGAATAAGACTTGAGTAGGTTAAAGGTAAGTACATGTCCCTAAAAAGAAAGAGTGTACACGGACTTTAATGGGGCAAACATTTAGATAGGAGGGATTTCTCAAAAGTGAAAGCGTGTAATCACATACCAAATTTGACTGGTGCTCACCTAAATTGTAGGCCAAAAATAGCAGGACTCCACAAGCGTGAACACCCACAAAGGTAATCCTTCTGCAACCCTTGCATATCCTTTCGGCGCTCCTGACGCAGTGAAATCGTAGTCGTAGAAAGATAACAACAACACACTAGCCACCATGCATAGGAACCCGGCGAATGTTAGGAGATTCGGCGCTATCCATCTTGGTATAAACTGGAATCAAACAAAATTCAACTTTGAAATTGAAGAAGGCCCTATTTCCGAATCTCCAGTTAACAAAATTAACACGCTCTCTTTCTTCTTGCAGGTGAAAGAAAGAGAAGTGTTATTTTTTTATGTACAAGGTAGCTTTAACTGGAGATTGTGAAACTTCACGGCCAGTTTAATAATCTGTAAATTTGTTTTTCCATGGTAAAAGGGTCCTTATGATTTGAGTGCATTAAGCACATAATAAATATAGTACCTAGTAACGTAGAGACGGTACACTTCCTGCAAAACCGAACTGTGACAGCAGTGCAGGGTCGAATCGTGTTGCTCCTTTCCAATGCATGTCATCCTTTTTATCCCTTTCGACTACTTAGGGTTGTCAAAAATTACGTAATTATTTAATCTGTGCGCACACAAAAGGGCTGTCAAGTTGTAATCATTGATTTTGTGATGGGAAGGACAGCGATGCGAGCCGAACGTTACCGGAATCGGTATCGGGAGAGTGTCCCAACTCACCCCAGCAATGAGGTCCTTTGTATCCGAAAGACCAGACCAAAGCCGTTCTACACTTACACATATAACACAGCTGGCCAGCTATACAGCTCCGTGTAATCACACGTTTAAAACTAAGTTCGGTTTTGCGAGTCCTTTAAGAGTCTACCAAAACCAAAACTCAGACCACATGGTCTAACAAGAAGTCGCCATAGCCGGATACGGTTTGGACGACGATGATGATCCGAAATTCTAATAGGAATTGTGATAAATGAAATGAAATGAAATGAAAAATGAAATGAAAGCATTTATTTCGGACACACATCCATATTATGTTAGTAATAACTTAAAAACTAAACTAAATATACGTTAGTAGAAAGTATAGCTACAATTAGACTGATGCAAGGACATCCAGTGCGTGAGGATAGGGCTGTCCACCCTCTCAGCAATCACCTTCAGGAGAGTGTTGGTACTGCCTCGCACGCGCTCGCACAGAGACGCCACCCGCTTCCGCATCACGGCGTGTTCCGATAAAACGGAAGGTCCGTTTAATATTAATAAGGTACAGCGGGGCAAATCCCGACTGGGGGGCATGTAGCGTGTACATTAAGATAATGAAGAGCCAGGGTGCCTAGCCGAATGGCATTTCTCCGACGCCAAACGAAAGCGATACACCGCTGGCTCTGTCGCGCCAATACGCAAGCGCGATAGAGATAGATATCTACTAGCGCTTCGTTTCGTGAGCGTTTCGTGAGCGTTTGTGCCATTCGGCTAGTGGTAGGTAAGGAATGCCACGAATTATGTTTATCATCGTACGAGTAGTTGTTATTGAATGATAGCTTATCTACCTTGACGACGGTGTTCCAAAACGGGTGCATCACATACTGGCTGAGCGGGCTTGTGTCTATCGCACTGTACTGAAATCAAGTTAAAATGTTATCAAGAATATAGTAAATTATTTTTTCCCCTCACTAGCTCGGAAACACGTGTTTTATCCTTTAATGCCAGCGGGTAAAAACGCAGTTTATCCACTAGTGGGAAACCTTGAATGAAGTCAAAATAACTGCTTTAAAATTGATAAAAGTAGGTGAATCTAGTAATGAAGATGATTTACCACCTGTGGAACTACTGGAAGCAGTGATAAACGCATTTTTTGCGTTGTAGTTTCCTCGCTATAGTGAGGAGAAAAGTTTTGTGTTACACACGGGTGAAAATGTATTTTACTTCTCGTGTATTGAAAAACTCGCTAAGTTCAGGATTCTATTCTCGAACCACTCACTTCGCTCGTGGTTTAACTATAGAATCCTTTCACTTGCTCGTTTTTCAATTCAACACGGCGTTAAAATACAACTATGCCCCCTTGTATAACAAATAACTATTAAATTAAAGATAATACTGATATAAGGAAGAAGACGCATCAAGCTAAGTTGGAAGCAATTCTGATAACAATGACTATGAAAGTGTTAAGTAATCGTTATAATAAATATCTGGGGACATCTTACACAGCATAACTTGTACTATGGGTGCTAGACGATCATATACATACATACTCCCTTACCGGGATTTGAATCCAGGACTATCGCAGCCTAGCAGCCAGGGTCATTGTCCATTACACCAGACCGGTCGTAATTTCATAGAAGTTTGACACTAAAATAACATTGGCGCAGTCAGTGCTATCATTACTGTGCCAATTTAGCTTGGGTTGATTTGAATAGAATATATTGATAATGTTAAAAATGTGTAACCTAATTTATAATTATCGGTGAAGGAAAACATCGTGAGGAAACCGGACTAATTCCAATAAGGTCTAGTTTACCCTTCGGGTTGGAAGGTCAGATGGCAGTTGCTTTCGTAAAAACTAGTGCCTATGCCAAACCTTGGGATTAGTTGTCAAAGCAGACCCCAGGCTCCCATGAGCCGTGGCAAATGCCGGGATAACGCAAGGAGGAGGACCTACCTTATAATTATCAAATCCTTTTAAATGCTTCTTCGTCAAATACTTATAGTCAAAAATGCTTGCACCTCCCATTGCTTACACTAATAGGTACTTTATTGTCACAAATTCACTATTCACTTGTTTCACTTCAGAGGACCGATTTTTGCATTTCGAACGCACGATTCCACCATTGGAAAGTCTGTGAACAACGGCGAAATGCAATTTTCGTAAAATAAGACTCTAGAACTTTGAAATCTAGAGGTAACCACTCGTTTTCAATTCTATTAATAGAATTGCTAGAAGTGAAGATATTATTGATTGAATTTCCAAAGATTGGTGCCCTGAATTTTTTTTATTTACACATTTTAATAAATTAAAAACGTCTACCGACTAACAAGTTATTCATAATACTAAAGGCGATGACCTAGTAAATGTTGATAAGACTGGTATTCATATTGATGTGTGTATTTTTAATATCTTATCTTAAGAGCTTGACTTGGATGTTAGATAACCTGTTATAATGCCGATTAATAAGCGATTATTGAAAAATTTTGAGCTGTTATTGATAATAAATTAATACCATTCTAACAACAATTTTTGTATCTTTTTTCAGTCTATTTTTTTTTTAGTTCCTAGGTGTTATATTGTTTTTGACGATCCACTTTTTGAAGATAATTAAAATGAGGAAATTGCCATAAAATACGTGATAATCAAAAGTGTTTATGACACTTTTAATGACAGTGAATTCACTGTGATAAATTGATCATGTCTCAACGAAGTTTTTTCACTTTTTACACTACGTTTTCTAAGAGTTCTAAGTCAACAGCTCACAGAGCCACTAGTAGCTAAAATAATCGACTATAGCAGTATTTTCAAGCACTGCTTGCAAAGGACTGGGGCAAAGGAATAAAACCCAAGATAATAAAATTAATATTGAATGTTTAATTTGCAAGAGTATGATTATTATTTATGTAAACAATAGACGGTTAGGACAAATGCAATTAGCAATACTTTGCAATAAATGCATTTGAAAGTCATTGATTGTTAAATCGACCATCTTATACAGCGTGTGGATTCCATACGGGCGTATAATGCACCCAGTTATAGAATCTGATGATACAAATCGCATAAACAAATGATTATCTTGCTTAAAAAGTGATATTCATTAAGAGGATACAGGAGCGAAAATGCTAAACTGGAAAGGAGCCCCCTTTCAATTTGGGAATTCTAGTTTAATATACTAGTGTTATTAACTAGACTTATCGAAAAAAAATATCCATTAAGAACAACTCAAATATTGCGAAAATATCTTTAAAATCGAGGTTCCGCTCTCGACTGTTTCTACCTTTCAAATTTCGTTACGATTGATTAAGTCTGAATAACAATGAAATAATCTGTGTCACCAACTTTTAATACCATAGGTACCCTTTTTTACGCCACAATCAATAACGCCGTTTTTGGAAATTTTTGATGGGCTCTAGCGTCTTTAAAAATAAGAATATCAATAAAATCAAAACGGTCCGACACAGATAAGAATAATAATAATCTGTGTTGACAAAATCATTGCTCTATCTTCAAAAACCAGGTAGGAAATAGTCGAGAGCGTTAGTATGGAGAATTGACCGATCCTGTATCGTCTTAAGAGTAATTATTTTTTAAATCTGACCAAGCAACGATGTACGCCGTCCAATTTAACTTGACATTCCTGACATGACATCTTAGGACCCGAGAAACGCGAATTTTCGATTTAAAACGGTACATATTTCCATGGCTAAAGGCGGTCTTTGAAACCTATGTATGTAAGTATGTGTTGCATATGTAGAAGAAAACAAACAAGCAAGAAAATACTTACCCGTGCAATAAAAACAAAGTAATGCTTGCTAACCTCTGCTGCCCGGGTACCCGCGTTAATTGCTTGCATTGTGCAACGGCACTAATTGCGTCCCGCGGGGCAACTGTATGATAAATGGGCTATAAAAATAGACAGCTGGTAATTTGACAAATTGTCGAGAATAATGTTATCCTTTGTGGTAATACTGAAAATGTAAATGAATGGCGTAACTGTGGCCACATATTCGCGCATAATGTTTCAAAAATTATTGATAGAAGAACTTCACTCTCTCGATTTTAAGGTCTTCAGACACTAACATAAAAATTAAAATCGAAACATTTTTGAATTTTGAAATCAAAAGTATTTTATTTATTTAGATGTTAGCAACGGTTCTCTCTGGAGTCCGAAGGAATCAGAATTACCAGATTCCTTAGTTTGAAAGTAGGTTGTATGAAAAGAACGATGTAGTCACACTGTATACAAGTCAATATTAATACTGGTTAATAAATAAATAAAAATGACTTTTAAATGAATAACTAAGACAATCTACGACTACTTTGTACCTTTTTTTTTCTTGGTAAGTTACAATGAAGTAAAGGAAGTAAGCTATTGAAAAAATCTGCGTAAAAGTTCTGGATTCTGAGCAATTGAACAGCTGGAACCACATATAGGTGCCAGCAACTAAAATACTGAAAAATATACAGCAGCCCCTTTTAAGACGACAATCTAGACTAGACACCCGAGAAGATAACGACTTCAAAACAAGAACACCGCGGCACTTACAATTATTTATTATCGAAAAAAGCCATCCCTATTCTAAATTACAGATAATTTGGTCCGAAATAGGCACGCGCTGGCAACACAGACATTATCGGAGGAGTTCGAATTTCAAATTACGCGGCGGTGTCCGGTGGCGCCCTCGGAGCGTCGCCATGGCAACGCACAGGTGTTATATCGATCTTTGGCGCTGTGTGCCTGGTAGGTATCGGAATTGAATGTACGGTGGAAATAAACGTTTCACGCTACAGATTAATCGGAAATTGTACCAAGGTGTGGTACTTTTTGATTGATATTATAAAGCTATTTTAGAAGAAGTAGAAATTAGTTCTTTTAACGATGATGTGGGAATATTATCCCACCAAAAACTGCTTCATGTCATGTAGTTACTTAACTCATGTAAACGTTGCCGTAACTCATGTAAGACGAAACCTAGAATCGACTGTGAAAATGTTATCAGATCTCTTGTCCTACGTCACAAAGCATAATCCAAATAATTATGCGACCCTCCGTTTCATTACTACAATGATAATGTTGTTTAAAAAATAATGTAAAAATTCGCTTTCCTCATTCGGAGACACGCCTAATTCGGTGATACAAGCTTTGAAGCACTATTCCTAAAGACGATTTTAGGTTGTTTCACCGAATTAGGCGTGTCACCGAATGAGGCGAGTTTACCCTACCTATAGTTTCTACACCATTACTAATGTAGCAAATCTGAAACCTCTATTTCTTCTTATTTGATACATTACTTCAGTCTAATTTTCTGGCAAGTCTTCGTGAATAACTATAGTGACTATAGCCATATGAGATGGGGCATACGGTCAACTAGCCCTAGTACTAGGATCTAAGGCCGTATTCATTTGAATGGCGCGTGACCGTCTGGTCTCCGTCTGGCGTCTGTTGCGCTCATCAGTGACGATTAATTTGACCAAAACTAGGCACAAGCTTAAGCGGGAGCGAGTTCTGGGTACGGTCAACGCATCAGTTATCAGTTTTATATAGTGACGTGAGCATGAGCAGACTAACCCCCTTATTCATAAACGTACCTACACTAAAGTTATCAAGCCGATAAAGTTCGTTTGTCCCTTTCCGATGTATCGGTGTGATAGAAAGGTACAAACGAACTTTATCGACCTGATAAGTGTACGTTTATGAATGAGGGGTTAGTTTCGATCGCCGTGTACTTTGCATCAATGATCGACTGATTGTCACTTCGGCTAGGCGACTGTTCTGCCGAGTGGTGCTTGTCAACTTCGGATGTTTTCGGCGCTGTAATGATTAATTTTACCAAAACTAGTGCAACATAAGCGGGGTTGCGAGTTCTGCTCTGCCGAGTGCTGTTTGTCGACTTTACACACATGAGAGTACCCAAATACCCGTTTCCCACTCTTATTAATACAGAACAGGCAGGCAAGTATGGTCGCGCGATTAAATGATAAAACATCGGGACGTCCCTATCGCACTATTTGTAAGTGTGATAGGGACGGCCCGATGTTTTATCGTTTATCGCGCGACCATGATATCGGTGCAGGGCGGATGGTCTATCTAGCGTGTGCGATACTGTCACGTTCATCATGTGCTCGCCCTACTAATGGCTGTTGAGCCTAATCAATCAGACGGGAGTCATCCGTCTATGTTTTTCTCCACTAAATTGACGGCCAATTTCTATGAATGGTACCTATTCTAACTGGTGTTCACATTTTTATCCTATCCAAGCAAATTCCCGGAAGAAAAGGGCAACCCACGTACCATGTGGAGAGGCACAGTAGAAAAAGGCGTCGGCATCAGTTGGCCTCGACTGGGCGGAACTGGAGGACCGCTCGCTGGACCGCGATGAATGGAAATCCCTTATGTGAGCCCTATCTCCCTGATCATCATCATCATTCACATTTTTTCCCAACAATCGGAGCTAATAATCCCTATACTCTCATATCGCACCGACCTCTCTTATCTCTCATCGCTTGCACCGCACCTCTCGCCATTAGCGCCTCGAGCCGGATGATCGCAGTCTCACACCTATTTATTTACAGCTTCCTCTTGTCTGCACTCCTGGTAGCTGCCATAATTTAGCATTACCAAAATATAGATTTATGGGAGTATTTCATTCACTCCTTGTAATAAATGTACGTACATTGACATCACTTTTTCCATTGGATGATGCTGCGGTTTTGATACTGTTGAAAAAAAAAGACAGTGGCCTGTTTCACCAGTGAAAATTGTCGCTCAACACTAACAACTTCTACAGCTAGTAGTTATTGACAATTTGACACTGACTAGTAAAGTCAGTGTCAAGAGTCAATGTCATCATCATGGTGAATTGGTGACCCATGGTGATACAATTTTGTCTTCATTTGTCCCAATAATCGTGTGCAACATCGTAACGCATGCATTTAAGGTCTCCGATGCCATTACGTAATTCTCCAGTAATCAGACTGGCCGAGTTGCAGCGCATAAATTAATTTGGTAAAGAATGCGTCCTTGCGTGCGCGCACGCAGCGTGTCACGTGGCGATCAATGGACTGAAACAGGAGCAACTATTTAAACAGCTGACTTTTAACCCTTTGCGAGCCTTTTTGAAAAGTACCCGCGAGAGAGATAGAGTCAGCCCAAGATAAATTGGCAACAGTTTTGACAGCCTCGCCGAAACTTTTAAAAACATTCTACCATTCCCGCGAAATCGACTTCAAGTATCAAACTAAAGGTGCTGTTACACGGGCAACACGATTGTCAGCAATTCACAAACCATTGCCGCTTCTGCTCCAGTGAATGCTGGCCATCAAGAAGAATTATGAGAGAAGACTGAATGTGAATGAAATGAGAATGTTGCGATGGATTTGTGGTGTGACAAGACTGGATAGGATTCGGAACGAGTAATATAAGAGGAAGCCTGAGAGTAGCGCCGGTGACAGAGAAGGTGAGAGGAAGTAGATTGGCATGATATGGGCATTTAATGGAACGGAGGGATGAAAGCAATGATGAAATCCGAGTGGTGATATAAGAGTGAAAGGTATGGAAATGGCGGCTGATAGAGAGGAATGGAGGAAGATGTGCTGCGTCGACCCGAAATAATGGGAAAGGGCAAGGGAATGATGATGATGCCGCTTTTGCTCCATAATTAGTTGGTGGCGTGTTGGCACCTCGGACACTGGCGATGAAATATATGAAAGAGGCGCGCATCGATTTAAACTTGTAGTTTAGATCGATGGAGGCGCGTTCCTAGCACACAGTCTAAGCTCGTGTAGGTGAACGCGTACTATGCTTGTATGAGTGAAATATGACAGGCTGACTGTTAGAGTTTTTGACAGGTGGTAACTGTGAGGTAACCGAGAGGGGGTGGGCGGCGCTTTCAGCGGGGAGCGGGAGTGGCCATACTATACGATAGTATTATACTGTGCCTGAGAGTAGCGCGCGTGACAGAGAAGGTGAGAGGAAGATTAGCAAGATATGGGCATGTAATAGAACGGAGGGATGAAAGCAATGATGAAAATCTGAGTGGTGATAAGAGAGTGAAAGGTATTAGTATGGAAATAACGGCTGAAGAAGGAATGGAGGAAGATGTGCTGCGCGACCCGAACTAATGAGAAAAGGGCAAGGGAATGACGATGATGATGCCGCTTTTGCTCCATAGTTAGTTGGTGCGTGTTGGACAAACGCGGTAAAGGTATGTGAATTGCTGGCAATTATGTTGGCCGTGTAAGAACACCGTGAAACAATAAGTGTTATTGAATGCTTAACGATATTATTATTGCGAAGAGGGTAATTGCTCTGTGTATTTTGTCTAGCCAGAAATAAATCTCCATATATGCTGCACGATAGTCTAGGGTTGTCGATTATTCACTTGTGTGCCTTTTGTATGCTGGTTTACATAAATGTATTTGTAAGCGGTCAAGCTCTTTTCTACGGGTCACTATTCCCAGCCGATCCGTTTTTTTTTTTCAAAATGGTCACTAACTGCGAGTAGTACCTATTATTGACATCGGTATCTATAGATATACCTCTATTACCTATAACACCATTTACGAGTGATTACGGAGTCGGTGCATCCATGGCAATACCATCTCTATCTAAATTAGAGATCATCACAACCATTCAAGTATGTAGTTCTCGAGATTTTTCGCTATGTGACAGACAGACGGATGGACAAACCCGCACTAAGCGTTCGTGTTTTCTTCATTGTTGATAGGTAAGGAAGCTTTAAAAATGATACAACTTAGTTAAAATTAAGTTTCAAACCTTTTCCAAGTTGAAGTATATTTTTATTTCCTTTAGTGGATTATTACAGTCCTGTACTTCGTCAGCCAATTAGCAGTTGTATGTCAAAGATGTCGCATTTAATATATTTAAATATAGGATAACGGTCCTTGATGTGTCATTTGATATTTGCCAGTCGCCTTTCGGTGACAGAAAACATCGTGAGGAAACCGAACTAATCCCGATAAGGCCTTGTTACCCTTCGGATTGGAAGGTCACTCGTTAAACTAGTGTCTACGCCATATCTTGGGATTAGTTGTCAAAGTGCACCCCAGGATAACGCAAGTAGGATGATGATGATAGGAAATCAGTCATACATACTATACATCAGTATGGAAACATTCCGATACTGGAAAAACGTACTCAGGCTTTGTTTAAGTAATACGGCAGCAATAAAGATACAATAATGTATCAAACCTTTTCCAAGTTGCAGTACAAGTTCAGCCCTGTACTTCGTCAACCAATTAGCAACTGTAGCAACAAATTAGCGAACGCCCGAGGCCCTAATCAGCAGAAATCGCTGTTTTGCTTACTCAATACACTTTTAGATTGACTTATTTTAGAACGCAGCTCGGAGGCGTGTCTTTGTGTTTCAGGTTTCAGGTATTATTTCAGTTCGATTTTTTATCAAAATGGATGATAAAAATCCTGTCTACATTTATGTTAGACCTTTATTTACAAGGCAGGGCATCCCAATAGTATATAGGACATGATGAAGAGTAAGTATCGTAGACAGAGTATTTTATTTTTTTATTAACTTAGCCGGAGCTCCATCTTGATTAAAAAAAAACTCATACTCATACTCATTTATTTATAATATTGTTACATATTACACGTCATTACTTATTTACATGATTGTACAAAATGTGCAAACTGATTTCGAAAGGGTCATTTATTGATTTTAATTTTATTAAAATGATTAATTTCACGTTGTTCCATTCTTTTAAATACATATTATTATGTATTAATTATGTTAAGAAAAAAATATCACTTTTTGGCCATTCACGCCCTGTACTTTTGGGACGTCCTGTATACATCTGTTTTCTACATATAATTATCGTTTACCTACTAATTAAAATTATTAAAAATAAACATTTTTAATCATTTTCAAGATTAAACTGAAATAAAGATTTAAAGAAAAATATTAAACTGTGTAAGTAGAATCAAAATTTAAGACGTCTGATGTAACTGTTAAAATATTTGAACGACTGATTTCTACATTAGTGAGTGTGTTTAGTAAAACGTCCCACTTTGTCGGTTACCATTAAGGCGAGATTTACTTGTATCTTTATATGAATAAACCGATAAAACGGCTTTATAGCAATCGACAAAGTGGGACGTTTTCCCGTGCACACTCACAATTTAATATTTGTAAGTATCAACATTACA